>NW_007750966.1:0-3597 GCF_000696425.1 Galeopterus variegatus | reverse complement strand
CTGAAAAAATTAATTCAGAATATTTATTGCTCAGTTCTCTCTCAGACTGTCTACACGCACAGTGTTTTGAGTTTACAAACAAACAAGCAAAGAAAATCCCAAGGGTAAAATAGAGTCCACATTTTTTTAAGATATGTGTTTTCTTACATTGTTTCCCTTTTCTTTTGTTAAGCTGCAAAATGAGTGACCAGAAAAAAATGAACTGGTTTATTGCCAGACTGGAAAACGGTGGAGTTCACCAGGATTGACATTGGGACAATGAGCAGCTTCCAAATTGGCACAGAAAAAATATTAACAATAACACCAAATACTGATGAGAATATAAAGCACTCTCATATTTACTGATGATAATGTAAATTGGTATGACCCTTTTGAAAAGCACTTTTGTGAAATATATCAACTGCTTTACAATTATGTATCCCTTTAGTCCTGGCAATGTTATACTGGCAATGTGTCCTATGAAAATAAGTTTGAACATATAAAAAGTATTATTTAACAATACGTTTACAGCAGGACTTTAAAAAATAGTAAAAAATAAAATAAAATAAACAAAGAGATAACTTAAACATCTAATCCTGAGGGAACGATTAAGAACCTCCACTTGCTTTTACAACAATGCTTACAGATATTATGTGAATACAAATATTACTTTCAATATAATGTTGAGTGATTTAAAATAAAAGCTGACTTCTGATTCTGGCAGTATAGTGCATTAGACCTCAATAACTCTCATACTGAAAACAATAAAAAGGCTAAATATTCCTTTTTCTAATTTTAATAAATTCAGACACCAAAAACAGATCAAGGAGGCAATCACTTCTAGGTAAGCCAGCATGTAGCCCAGCATTTGCTCTAAGGGCATCTGCCAGATCCTGTTGATGTTGAGCTTTTAATTTAACAGCTACTCAGGGTCACCATGTATGAGAGAAAGGAGAAAAAGCCTAAGACCACCTGAGGAGAAACATGTGAAGGGAGATCCCAACATTAAGCTGGAAGCCCAAAGGTCTACACTCTCTGCTAAGTGTAAGGATAAATAAGAAACATACTCGCTGTGCAAAAAAAAATTTTTTTTTAACCAGAAAGAAAGGGGGTAAATAAATCTCCCTAGATTATATAACCACAAGCCAGTTTTCACACAGATTTATGGTCATCAAAAAATCTGAAGCTGAGAAATATAAGTTATTTGGGTTCCATGTTGGTAGTGTCCCACCTAACATTAGAAGTAAAGACAACTCTTCTCTGGAGAGACCCAACTTCAAACCAATTCTTAGAAAATTCCTACAAATGAAGTTCCAAGAAATATGTACTTACAATTAATTACCCCCACACATCATGAGAAACAACTAATCAGAAACAACTAACAGCAGAATAAATCTTGCAAAGATATCAAACAAAGAGTAAACAAAAAGAATGTTTAATATACCTGAAGAAAAAAGGCTTAAAAAATAAAAGCAAGGAACAAAACATTATAAAAATCAACCAAAAAGATGTGAAAATAACCAAACTGAAACTTCCAGAAATAAAAATAATCACTGAAATAAAAAATTCAATGAATGGTTTAATTAAATATGGACAGGAAGAAAATCAGTGAAATTGGAACACAGATTAAATGAATCATGCAGAATGCAATAGTGATAAAAGAAGAAAATATGAGAAGAGATTAAGAGTGAAGTTGAAGACAGTGAGAAGTTCTAACATATCTAATTAGAGTTTCTGGAGGAAATAATAAAGAGAATGTGGAAGTGGCAATAGGTCCAGAGATAATAACCAAAAGCTTCCAGAACTTTTAAATAAACACTGATCCTCAGATTTGGGGAGTCCAAAAAAAAAAAAAAAACTCAGGCAAGATAAACAAAAAAGAATTCTCACCTAGATATAAATCATATTGAAACTGCAAAACTTCAAAAGCAAAGATATCTATAAAGCAGCCAGAAAGTAAAGACATTTCTGCAAAGGCATTCCAAATAGCCTGACTGTGTGAATTTTCTACATCAATAATAAAACCCAGAAGACAATTAATGATATCTTTAAAGTGCTGAGTGGAAATAATTTTGTCAACCTACAGCAGGCATGTGGCAAAATTTTTCAATTATTTTAATTAATTAATTTATTATTTATTAATTTATTTTGTTTACTTTCTAAGAGGTTGTGGAGCAGTTGGGGGTAGGGGAATAGGATGAGGAGGAAGGAGGGAGGGGGTCTTGGTCGATGCCCGTGGCACCCCCCTCATTCTGTCAGGGGAACCTAGGGTGCTTCCTGTGGTGGCTCGGTTGTGGCTGAGCTGGATGCAGACATTGAGAGTGTGTCGCTGAGGCCCTCAGCCCTTCCCCAACCCAGCGTGGGAGCCCAGGGGGCTTCCTGTCCTTCTAGGTTTTATAAGTCTCCTTTAGTGGTGTTAGACCTTTACTGGTTAATATCAGAACTTTGTTTCTGATCTGTGGGATTTTTGTGTTTTCTTTCAGTTCTGCGTTGGATTATTTGCTGTTCCCATCACTTAAGCTCAGCCCTGGAACTAATTTGCTGTCCTTTGATTACTTCTAAAATGGGGGAACAAGCACTTGAGCCCTGTGGTTGAGCTAAATTGTTTCATTGCTGCTGGTTCTCTGGGGAAGGCTTTTTGTGCAGCTCAGGTTTAAACTGTTGACCTTGTAAGCACTTCCAGGTCTTGTGCGGTCTTATACATCTGGGTTGTGTGGAAACTCTGGTCTGGTCCTGAGTCTTTCAGCAAACTGCATCCCCTGCAGATCTATATTCCTAACCTGTCTCCACTGAGTGGTCCTGCTGTCCATGCTGTGCCCCAGTGTTCCCCCAGTGGGCCCATCCCCCTACCCCCCACACTCCAAACACTTCCCGTGGGATGGGCCATGTGTTGGTCCATTGTGATAACTCACTGGCCTCTGAGTGGCTCTTTTTTTCAGTTGTTGTGGCTCCTAGTTCCTATGTGGGTCCACAGGAGCAGTTAGTAGTCTTGCTGGCCTGGGGGCCACCAAGGCCCTCTTCTCTCCTGCCACCTCCCAGCAACTCCACCCAAAGGCTGCAGCTGTGACTTTTGCTAGCTCCTGCTCCATGCCTGCGCAAGCTCCAGCCTTGAAGCAGCTGAGGCTTGAAACAGTCAGAGCGGTTCTTTCTCTCTCTCTCTCATTGTGGCTTCTTCTGACTTCATGTACTCTGTACGTCTCTCTTCTTCCCCTGAGCTCTAGCAGCCCCAGTTTGGCTGTTGTTGCTTTTTAATAGTTGTAAATTGGTTGACTGTGGGAGAGGGTGATGCTGGGGACCATCTATTCCACCTTCTTCATTGGAAATCCCCCAGATTCCTCTTAAAGATAATTCTCAAGAATGAATTTCAGGTAGAAGTCATACCAAATGGAAAGTCTCAGATGCAGAAAGAAATGGCTAGCAAAAGTTCCTGTAAATATGTAGGTAAATCTAAACAAATATTGATTGTATAAAATAATATCTACTTTGTCAAATTAAAGAAAGATAAAACCAAATACGGACAACAATAACATATCATTTGAGACAAGATTGATTAAATCTGAAGCATTCTAATGTCTTTTTGTTTGAGAAGAGGATAAAAATATTGATTTGACTTTTTTT
>NW_007750965.1:8632-9645 GCF_000696425.1 Galeopterus variegatus | reverse complement strand
AAAAAAAAAAAAAAAAAAAAAAAAAAAAAAAAAAAAAAAAAGAAGTCACCACTGGAGAGTCAGGGGTGCAGGGAGAGGGAGGAGGGGTTTTCATTGCAGTCATGCAGATGATTTCAGTTTGAGCATTAGGCATCCCTCTTCCTAAACACGCTTCTGCCACCCCAGTTACCCTGGTGTGCAGTCTAACCCTTCACCTGATTTAGTTCTCAGCCTTATGCCTTCTCATTGCCGTCTTCTATCTGGAGCAAAACCCCCCAAAATTTTTTCCTTGCCACTTGAAAAGGCAGTTTAGTTATCTGTTCAGTTGTTTAAGTCCCCACCAACACACACACACAACAAAACAAGTTGCTTTCCCAAACAATGACAGTTCTTTTCCCAAGAGGAATTCCAGTGCCAGCTACTAAGATAACATTTTTACCTAATTTCATAAATATAATACTTGAATAGTTTTTAATCATTTTAAATAATAGGAAAAGTAAGGTACGTTTCAAGTTTGACTATCATCTGAGAATCTTAACATATTAACATAACTAACATAGATCTAAGTTTTTCACATTATTAGTCATTACACCCTACAGAACTCCTATAATTTCTACTACATTTATTCATATTTATTTCCCCTGTGTTTCTGAGTTCATTGCTTGCTTTTCTGGTTTGTCAGTGCTGCATTATAGGTTAGGCGATTGTAACAGATGGCTTTTCAGCTTTAGAGTCTTTGAGTTCCACTGTTTAGTTTTACTGTCCAGTTTTTACATGGAAGATAGGACAGATCTGGGCTTAGGAACAGAGTAGTGTTAACATCCAGAGAGCAAGTCTTCCTGAAGTCTAATGGCTTTGATAAAATCATTTATGAATTACTTAAGTTCTCATCTAGGGTCTCTTCCTAACATTGTTGACATTCTAGTGTTAGTATGTTATGGGAAAATAAAGTTTTTACTCACATAATTGGAGCTTTACTAAAATGTATCCAGTGGCACATGTTTATACTTACTTAAATATTGTGATAGTTGGAA
>NW_007750965.1:1690-3314 GCF_000696425.1 Galeopterus variegatus | reverse complement strand
CCACCGGGCCGGCCCTACCATAATTTATTCTGATTGTCTATTTAAGTCTGTATTCTTTGCTAGACTGTAAACTCTTAAGGTAGAGATTTATCTTGTTCACTTTTCAGTGCTTATTGTGTAATAAGTACTCAATATATATTTGTTGAAGAACAAATACATTTAGACAACGTGGCATTGTTTGTGGTATGTTTTTGATTTTGTCATTTCTCTTTGGTATGAGGACATTCACACCATGTGATATTGCTCATGCCCCAGTTGAAGGTAACTGTGGGCAGACCCTGTAGCATCAGGTCACATATAGTGAGAGTGCTGTGATGTCAGAGGCACCTCAAAGACGTTCTTACGCAGTTAGCGGCACTTTTCACGCTGGGGATTGCAGTTGCAGGGAGCCCAAGGCATCCTGATGAGACCAGACATGATGTTATTAGGAGAGTTCTTGTTTGTGAAAGGCTGATCACTGAATGGAAAACCCACGAGATGGAAAGGTGACTTTGGTTAAATAAGGGAGGCGATCTGCTGAGGAACCTTCTCTTCCCTCTTCAGTGGTGAGTAGTGTGTTCTGAGTAGGGTTGCTGAGGTACTTTTGGGTTATAATAACTGTGAGTAGCATCATCTTCTGAATTCAAGAGCAAATATGTTATATATTGATCTGTAATTTTCTTTCCTTGATGCCTTTATCAAGTTTTGGTTCAGGGTTACGCTGGCTTCATGATATGAGTTGGAAGGTTTGTGTACAGTACGAGTAATACAATCCCTCGTAAAGTCCTTGCTGTTGACTTCTTTATGTTTTCTTGGTTATATGCTTATTCATCTAATAAGATTGTGGGTATATTTTTAGAGCAGATTTTTAAAAATCTGATGAGACAGATGGAAGAGGTCATCTGTGTCCTTTTATTCCCCTGAATAGATGACAGTTGCAGGTGAAGGAACAAGTACTTAAATTAACGTGTGAGCTCCTAAAGTGTTTTGAAAGGAAGCCTTTCAAAAAATTAATTTGAAGTGAAACTTAAAAAGTAAAGTCCTAATAAAAATATCTACTTGTCCTTAGTGACATCATTGAGGGATAATTGTATCCTGTTAATTCCTTTTTAATAGTTTTAGTATCCACAGATATTGTTACATAGGATATTTTACTTATGAGAATTTAGTAAGGATATTTGTCAATTATCCCTCAATACAGCTGAAGAACAATAATTTTGTAAAAAGAGTTGAAGTTCAAAATAGCAAAATTATCTATCAGCTACAGAAATAAAGTAGGCGCTTTTACACTCCATCTCCCATGGGTCTTCTTTATTCCCCGCTTTGTCCCTGCCCAGCAGGGGTGGAACGGGGACCTCCTTTCCTTGGTCACAACTGTCTGAAAACCAGCTCAGCCCACTGTCTCTGGGTGAAATGAAGACGAGGGACGAAAACTAGAGTCTGTCTATCCGAGCTGGGAGGAATACATCACCTCGTGCTTGCATAGTGGTTTTTATTTTACTTATTTTTTTCTTATTCTAAAACACATATTTTTAGAACATTTAGAAATATGGAGAGTATGAAGAAGATGATAGAATTCTACTACCCAGGGATTACCATTGATAATATTTTGGTGTTTATTACAGTACCTGACTGGTATGTAGGA
>NW_007750965.1:0-965 GCF_000696425.1 Galeopterus variegatus | reverse complement strand
CCCAGGGATTACCATTGATAATATTTTGGTGTTTATTACAGTACCTGACTGGTATGTAGGAAGGACTCAATAAAGATTAGGTTAATGAATGAATGGATTGAACCCAATATATATTTTTATTTGTAAAACATTAAAATTGTACTATACACCATTTTTTAAATCAATAGATTTTACTTTTTAGAACAGTTTTAGATTTACAGAAAAATTGAGCAGATAGTACAAAGTTCTCCCATTCCTCCTTTGGACCCCAGTTTCCTTAATTATTAACATTTTCCATTAGTATGGTACTTTTGTTACAATTAATGAACCAATACTGACACTTCAAAAAAATTATTTATTTATTTATTTATTTATTTTTACATTCTAAGATGTTGTTGCAGAGCAGTTGGTGGGGAGAGGGAAAGGGGAAGGGGGAAGGAAATAGGGTAGGAGTAGGAAGGAGGGGGCTTCCAGTGGGGGCTTGGTCATGCTGAGCTGGATGCAGATGTCAGGGGGATGTGTTTGAAGCCCTCGGCCCCCCACTGCCCCAGTTTGGGAGCTTGGTGGTCATTACTTGTCTTGGTGCAGGCACTGTGGAGGTGTGGCTGAGGCCCTCGACCCCCCGATCACCCTGGCTTGGGAGTCTGGAGCACTTCCTCCTGGGCTGACTGCGGATGTCTGGGGAGCATGGCTGAGGCCATCAGCCCCCAGTGCTCTGGCTCAGAAGCCTGTGATGCATTATTAACTAAAATCCATAGTTCATGCAGTTTTCCTTTGTTTCTACCTAATGCCCTGATGGGGAAATTCACGTGGAAATCTGATCCCAAATGTGGCACTGTGGGAAGCTGTTTGAGTCATGGGGGCAGATCCCTCATGAATGGAGTAATGTTCTCCCTGGGGGAGGAGGGGTAGTGAGTGAATTCTCGCTCTATTAGTTCCCAGGAGAGCTGGTTGTTTAAAAGACCCTGGCACCTCCCCTCTCTCTC
>NW_007750964.1:8848-9646 GCF_000696425.1 Galeopterus variegatus | reverse complement strand
GACTCCTTACATATTATTCTCTAGAGTAAAATACATGTGTTTCTTGGTGTCAAGGTATATATAGTACATGCTTCCAAATTTATGCATAACAGTGAATAAAAATATAGCAAATGGCTAATTGTTTCAGTTTATAAAACACCTTATGGCAACAAAGGATAGCAGTTAATAATAACAATAAAAATGACAGTAAGTATCGTTAGCCAAGGAAAATGTGGCTCTGGGTGACTCAATAATTAACTCAAGTATAATTATACTGTACTCTATTTCAAACATGAGTTTTTAAATACTTTACAACTCCTAATGCTAAATTCAGGCCAGGATCTTGGTATGAGGACATGGTATGTTGCTTAACACGGACTTAAAATAAATGCACCTTTTTCCCCAAGATCTATTCTTAAAATTATTATTATTATTTATTTATTTATTTATTTATTTATTTATTGTCCTTTTTCAGACCGGCCGCACCGTGCTCAGCCAGTGGGTGCACAGGCGGCCATCCCTATGTAGGATCCGAACCCGCGGTGGAAGCGCTGCTGCGCTCCCAGCGCCGCACTCTCCCGAGTGCACCACGGGCTCTGCCCTTAAAATTATTTTTTAAAAAGTATATTCAGGGCCGGCCCCGTGGTACACTTGGTAGAGTGCAGCGCTTGGGAGTGCGGTGGCGCTCCCGCCGAGGGTTTGGATCCCATATAGAGACCGGTCAGCTCACTGGTTGAGCGTGGTGTGGGCGCGACACTGAGGGTTGCAATCCCGTTGCCGGTCGCGGTACGGGCGCGACACTGAGGGTTGCAATCCCGT
>NW_007750964.1:2668-3409 GCF_000696425.1 Galeopterus variegatus | reverse complement strand
AGGAAAGGGAGGAGGGAGGAAGGTTTTGGTAAGGGGCAACAATAATCAACCACAATGTATACCGACAAAATAAAATTTTTAAAAAAAGGAATATTTTATGAAACTGAAAAAAAATAGTTGTTATCAGTTTTTTGAATGTCACTGAAAATTGTAATATTAATTCAAATGAAAACACTACATTTATATTCTCACTCAGTGAAGGAAATTCACTTACTCTGTGCAAATTTTGGAGGATTGTCATTGACATCAGTAAGAGTCACTGTAAGTGTTGTGGTCCCAGACAGGCCACCAGAATGTCCACCCATATCTTTGGCTTGGATAACGACCAGGTACTCCTCCTTGGCTTCTCTGTCCATGTTGGGAAGGGCAGTTTTTATAATAGCTGATGGGGGAAAAAATGAAAGAATGACTTTCAGGCAGAGAGCTCATTCAGCAATGAGTGTGTAAATCACACACACATATACACAAACACACACAGGTGCATACATTAAGTCCCCACTCAGATAATTCTTCGTTTTCTTTTAACATTTATCTGGTTTCTGGGATATCAACACTGAGAAAGATTGTAGTCATAGTCGTTTATATGTAACTTGCAAAAGTACATATTACATTGCATAAAAATAGAACTTGCAAAAATATAGATTAAAAACTAAACTGAACGGCATACTCATGTCTACCAGATTAAAGTATAAATCATAACCCAGCCTCATCTACCTTGGAAAACCCTGGAAGTGAAAGAAT
>NW_007750964.1:0-1822 GCF_000696425.1 Galeopterus variegatus | reverse complement strand
CTAAAGTACTATTCAATTACATTTATATTTTAATTGTTTAGTAACATCTTAAATATTGTAAAAGCAACAAATAGTTTAGAAAAGTAAAAAGACATAGAAAAGAGAAATGCTGGTAAAACAAAAATCAAACAAAATAAGATAAAATTTTCAGTGCTAATATCTTAGTGTTTTTTCTTTTCATATATTTTCAGTGTTTCATGTGGGGTTTTTTGTCTGCTTCTGTTTCACTAGTAATTTAACATTCTTGTTAAAGATTTGAAATTTGCTTAGATGCTTCTGAAGTTATTTTGAAAATCTTTATTTAGCCAGCTCTCTCCCTGCCTTCACACCTCTTTTCATAGATAAATATTGGTGACATTTTGGCGTGCATAATTCCAAGGCCATTACATGTATATGCACACAAATGTGTGTATGTGCATATAAACGTTCAACCACAAATGTGATCATCATAAGCATTGTTCTGAGACTTTCTCCTTTATCTCAATGGATGTTTTTAAGAATTTTTCTTGTAAGCACATAGAGGTTCACCTCATTAAAGCCACATAATTTTTCATTGTATGAATACACTATAAGTAGCTTAAGCATTCTCATATTGATGAATATTGCAATTATTTCATTTCTTCCCATTTCAAACATCTAACAGATATATTATGATGACGATACTATATTTTTCTACTTGTTGCATTTTTACTTAACTTTATGGCATAAGATAGCCCCCATTGTTATACTTGTAATAAAGAATATTGTGATAAGCCTGGAATATTCTTATTGGATGGATGTCTGCTCCATCTTTGCCCCTAGTGAAAGAAAACTGTCCAGATTAAAGATAATTTCCCCCCTTCACTTCTAAGCCCACGGGCACCCTGAACGTTCAATTCAAATTGAGGATGAGCCATTCTCTTCGCCACATCTGAAGCTGCAATCCTGTTGTGTTGTACTCATATGGTCTAATTAAATCATCTCTCTGCAAACGGTTTGCAAGAAGTTCAAAGTCCCAGAATCGTTTGAGCAGAAGGTGAGGCACAAGAGTAGGCAGGGAAATCTAATCCACCCAGGCAACAAGCAGACTCTGGAAAGAGCCGTGAGTTTTTATGTACTTTATCAGTCCTTGACACACATTTTATATCAGGGCTTCCCATTCATGGAGCACTCAGTTGGATAATCCTGCTTATTTGGAAACATTTATAGTAACAGAATGATATCTTCTGATACAATTGTTTGTTCAGGAATTGATCACCTCATTATATAACTCATATGTCATACTAAATGGATAAAAACAAAAACAGAAAGAAAAGAAAAACAGAAATACAGTAACTGTTCAGACTTGGATATCTGTGAAGCATTGTTCAGGGGGAAATAAATAATCAAAAATAGCAACAATAATAAAACTTCATCATAATAGCGTGCTGAGATGCCAAGATAGTTACAGTGCTATGGCTATTTTTTCTAATAACTCTGAATATTTTCATTACGGGTCCAATTTTCACAAGGATAGATTAGAAAATTATTTTGCCTCCATGACATTTATATGAGTGCTTATAAAATTTAGGTACCACCACATTTTAACATCATCATCAATTAAAGACATACAGTGGACTTTGGAGTTTGACATGGAGCTTCTAATAATTAGAGAAAAAAAATGATATAATTCCCCAAAGAAGGCAGAAACTTTTTTCAAGAAAATTGATTGGCCAGGATCTGTACATGAGACTTCTCAGGTTGAGTGGAAGAATTCCTGCAACTTTCTCAGACTCATAGCAGATTGAAATGTATTATTCTCATCATTTTTTTTATATATCTTGAGAGTAAAATTTTAAAAAAA
>NW_007750963.1:4365-9646 GCF_000696425.1 Galeopterus variegatus | reverse complement strand
TACAATTTCTTAACCTATTCTGGACATAAGACCCTTATTAAATATATAATATACACATATTTTCTCCCATTCTGTAGATTGTCTTTTATTTTCTTGATGATTTTCTTTGGTACACAAAAGTTTTAAATTTTGTTCAACTCCAGTTTATCTGTTTTATCTTTCATTACTCACGATTTTGATGTCATATCTTAAAATCCATTGCCAAATCTAAGATCATGAAGATTTACCTCTGCATTTTATTCTAAGAGTTTTATGGTTTTAGCTCTTATATGTATGCCTATTTGTAGTTCATATTTGTATATGGTGTGAGCTCGGGGTCCAACTTTATTACTTTGGATGTGGATATAAAGTTATCCCAGAGCCATTGGTTAAAGAGACTATTCTTTTCCCATTGTATAGTCTTGGCATCCTTGTCAAAAATTAGTTGGCCATGGACATGTGGGTGTATTCCTGGACCCTCAATTCTCCTTTATTGGTCTGGTCTATATATCTATTCTAAATCTAGTACTATATCATTATGATTACTGTAGCTTTGTCATAAGTTTTGAAATCAGGAAGTATGAATCCTCCAACTGTGTTTTCCTTTTTCAATTTGGTTCTGGCTATTCAGGTCTACTCACAATTCTATATAAATTTGAGAATTATATTTTCCAATTTTAGAAAACTGCCATCAGAATTTTGATAGAAATTTCTTTGAATGTGCAGGTTATTTTGGGTAGGTTTGATATCTTAATATGGGGTCTTTCAGTCCATGAGCATAGGAAGACTTTCCATTGATTTAGATTTTCTTTAATTACTGTCAGCAGTTTTCATTGTACTGTTAGTTTTGTAGCCTTCATTGTACAAATCTCTCACTTCCTTGGTTCAATTTATTTTCAGGTATTTTATTCTTTTGAGGGCCATTATAAATGGAATTGTTTTATTAAATTCTTTTACAGATTGTTTATTGCTGGTGTATGGGAAGATAACTGATTTTAGTGTTTTGAGCTTATATCCTGTAACTTGGCTGAATTCATTTATTAAATCTAGTAGCTTTTGGTGTATGTATTCCTTGGGATTTTCTATATATAGAATCATGACATCTTGGAATGGGGATAGTTTTACTTCTTCCTTTCCAAGTTTGATACCTTTTATTTCTTTATGGTACCTAAAATTTCTGGCTGGAACTTTCAGTAACATTTTGAATAGCAGTGAAGAAATGGACATCATTGTCTTATTGCTGATCTCAGTGGCAAATATTTCCCTCTTTCAACATTAAGAATGCTGTTAGATGTAGGTTTTCTATAATGTGCCTTATCACGTGAAGAAAGTTCCCTTGCTTTTTACATTTTTAAATGGCTGAAAAACATTCAAAATAAAATAACATTTTGTGACATATGACATTATAATGTTCATAACTACTTATTTATTAGAATCCAGCCATGCTCATCCTCCTCCACATTGTCTAAGGCTGCTTAGAGCTGAGTAGTTGTGATGGAGACCATATGGCCCACAAAGCCAAAAATATTTGTTGTTTGGGCCTTTACTGGAAAATGTTTGCCAGCTCTTAGTGTAGCCCTTCTAGACTATCAGCTCTATAAGAGCAGGTAGTTTTTCTTTTATTTTACCACTGAATCTCTGGCAATGCACACTGTTTACTGTCCAGTAAATAGTAAACAAGATTTTGTTGAATTGAGTGATGAAAAATTCTGAAATCAACCAATCTAAGAAATCTTTAATCTTTCATTTACCTATTAATTCAAATGGCGATCTAAGAAAACAACAAACAACAACAACAAAAAACCCTCTCTCTCTCTCTCTGTATTAGATCAGACAGAAGTTTAAGGTGTGAAGATGATGGGCATTCCACATATTAAATTAAATAATATTTTTTCATCTGTGTCTATGTGTAAAGAGAGACACTCACATACACAATGCTTGGTAAACAGTAGGAGTTTGATTTATTCAGTTGCTTTTCCTTCTTGGAGTTAAAAGAACTAAGTACAAATTCTAACATGTTCTATATTACATCAAGTGATCTTATCTATTTTTGTTTTTTGTTTCCTTGTCTGTAAAATGATCATAATCATGTTTCTGTCATGGGAATGTTGTGACTCTTACTTGAATAGCCAAAGTAAAAACCCTGGGAAAAGTAGCAATACTATTATAAAAAATAAAACCACAGGGTCAGAATTTAAAAGTCACTTTGTTGATTTTACTAAGGCTCTGAATTCAAGAATAAAAGGCTTTCTATTGCAGATGGATGTACCCTAAGATCCTGTCTAAGAATCATCTCATGACATTCAGGGGAATGGGAAATATTGTTAATTCTTTGGGGGGAGGGGAAACAAGATATTTTAGAGAGGCAGAGTTCTGACATTCAAGGGAGAGCAAGTCTCTGGCAATACAATTAAGGGTGACCTGTGCGATAATGGCTTAGAAAATTTCAAAGTCTTCTGTCAAAGATGCTACCAACATGCGTCTCTGAGTTACCCAATTTGTCTAGTACACCATCGAGGAATTAGCTTGCCTTTACTTCTTTACTTGTTCCGTTTATGGCAGCAAATTTGTTCCTGTTAGTCACTAAAGATATGTTTGGGAACTTCCCCTTTGTAATTATTGTGTGAAGTTTAGCATATATTTTTTTCTCAATTAGATTTTCTATCCTGATAAGAAAATGGAGAGAATGCTTCGGTGCATTTTTTTCAGAGATACAAAATAGGAATTGGATATCTGTCTGTAACCATTATTACTGCCAAAAGTAACAGACATGTCAGACCCTACAGTAGAAATTGTGAAGTGATAAAAAAAGACAAAGGAATGAAGAGGAGGACTGACGACTGGAGACAGTTGACTGAGCATGATGATGCGTGTGGGTGGCGGGGGTGGGGGACGGTGATGTGCCTGCTCTCTGTCCTTGCACTGGAACACCACTTGCCTACACAGCCAAGGCTTGGAACCCTGATCTTTCTCCTCTCCCCACTGATGTCTGGAAATGGGAATTCCCACCTCAACTTTCTGTACTGAAGGACTCATCCTGGGAGCAGGACTGCGATGTGTGAATCTCTCTTGGCTCATTCAGGACGCAGATTTACTTTATCTGTACTATGAGACCAATTAATGAAGATAGTGGCTCTCAACCTGTGCTCTAAAGATCTGTGCTGGTTACTGTTAGAACACTTACCAGACCACATAGCAAAACTAGAAAAAGTAGAAACAATCTAAACCATACTCTACATAAAGCTAAGTGCATTTGACTTAAACAGTGCCCTTTAACCTGAAGTTGTCCTCTCAGTATTAAAGTGTACTTCTGTTCCTTTCCCAAAAGCAAAATAAAAAGTTGGCAACAGGATGACAGCACCTAACCTCTCTCCTCAACTTGTCTTCTTCTTTTAACATTCTACTGGTCTTAGAAATAATAATTCAGAGAAAATCTGGTTTAGACATAAGCATCCTTTTGCTGAGGTGACCATGAGGGAACTTGACTTTATTTTCCTTGAAAATGGAAAGAGTGTAAATAGGTAGAGAGGAAGGGTCATGTAGGGTTTCCATATGCATTGAATGGGGTCAGAAGATGAGTGGAGGCATACATTTGTATAAGAGTATATGGGAAGAAAAGCCATCCAGTGTGAAGTTTCATGAAAGGTAGAAAGTAAAGCTTCACAGTTGAGTTTGAGTCCAATTGTGAAGGAAAATGACTGCAGTGTTTTGCATAGGGAGTGGCATGTTTGACAGAGCTCTTAGAAGACCTTTCATCTGGGAGTAGTTTTCAGACCATTTCAGAGGAAGAATGCAATGATGGGGAGGCCACTCAGAAATTAGGACTGAAGTCTTAATGAGCATGAGCATTGGCATGAGCATAGGAGATAACCTAGGGTGGCAGATAAGGTAAAGCCACAAACAACCTCCAAAGCCACTGCCACAAACTATTTTGGAGTTGGCCATACACGTTTTTAACTACACCTACCCTAGGGGGCCCCCAGAGACTGAAATTTACCACATCCACTGTGGTCAGACTGAGTGGTAGCCCCCATTCTGGGAGCATGCTTATAAGAATTATTGCCCAGCTACTGCATTGAGATTTCCGGGATATGTGTGTGTGGGGTGTGTGTGTGTGTGTGTGTGGGTGTGTGTGTGGGTGTGGGTGTGTGTGTGTGTGAGAGAGAGAGAGAGAGAGAGAGAGAGAAAGAGAGAGAGAGACTCGGTTTGTGAATAAAGCAGGACGGTGGAACAGTGCTCTTGGCAATACGTGTTCAATGAGAAAATAATATACATTTTTTCTGCATTTGGACTGCACTTCCAGGTAGAGATGGTACTCAATGAGAATCAAGTTGAAAATGTTACTCTGGTCCCATTTAAAAGGTTACACAGAATGAGATTTCTGCCTGCTGTGGTGGGAAAGTTAAAGAATTTTGGGTGACTTGCCAAATCTTTTGATTGCAGAGAGTGTTTTTAATACACATTGCAAAGCATTTGTCTTTGCAAGGTGTAAAATGTCAAAGCTCAGACTCCTTTTTCAGGATCTGAAAAAAATACTCTCCGCAATATCATTTATCTTAAATTCCCCAGCAGTGTTAACTCTTTAATCTTGGTAGCACTAGATGCATATAACTAGAGCTGCAGTTTTACCCACCTTTGCAATTCCAGAATTCTGACAAGCACTGAAACAATCTGTCTTTTCAATTAGTCAATACACGCTTGTTGAGCACCATGTATGTGCTCGGACCCCATCTAAGTAATATGGCATGTGATCAGCGCTCTCAGAAGAGGTTGTAAAGCCTACAATATTCATAGATTTTTTCTGGAAGGGTATACAAGAAACTTATAATAGTAGCCACCTATGAGGTGGCAAACAGGAGGAAAAGAATAGTTATTTTCTGCTATTTACCTTTTGATACTATACACACTTTTACAGTATGCTTCATCCTTATTTAAAAATAAAATTTAAAAATGACAACTTAAAAGACGGTTTGAGGGTGAAATTTTATGGGTAGGAAACAACTAAAGAGCAGTCTCATAGAATGTGCCAAATGTTAGCTAGTGTGATGCAGATTCCAGGCACAGGCCAAGGGAGGGAAGAATGAGGACTGGAATAACTGAGAGCGATTTATCCAGGTCTTTTACACTGCCAGTGGAATATGAATGAGATCATGGATACATGGCCTACTGCTGCCAAAATGTCCCCTTCTCATTCGGGGGAGTCCACACAGGTGACTCAAATATAAACATTCTTCTGAAATAGGCATGTGCTCTGTATGCACACAGATGGGGGTGGAGCCTCAGCAGCACTGCCTCTGTCCTT
>NW_007750963.1:0-3791 GCF_000696425.1 Galeopterus variegatus | reverse complement strand
GGCATGTGCTCTGTATGCACACAGATGGGGGTGGAGCCTCAGCAGCACTGCCTCTGTCCTTCTTGCTTCTGCATGGGGTGCATCTATGTCCTCAACGACACAAGATGCTTAAGCTAAGCCAACACTGCTGTGATTCACTCGTCCTGCAGACATCACCCCACAGATCAGGACAAGAGAGCCTTCTGGAAACTCAGCTCTATGCTACACTTTCCCCCCTCGGGTTCCAATGGTCTTTTCACAAAGCTTATCATGAAAACTATTCTTTAATTGGCTCTGCACTGTTAATCACAACTGGCCTGTTCTCTGCATACAGCTGGTCATGAAATGTATACCAGGCTGTTCTCACCAATGTTCACTCTTTCCTGACCGTCTTCTGTGAACCCCCACAGATAACTTACTGCCATGCCAACAGTTTAATGCAGAGATCGACTAGACAACTCTACCAGTCGAGTAGACCCTATGCATAATATACTTATATCCATATGTAGACTATACACATATTATACTATATGCATAATATATTCATATATAGACTATACATATATGATATTAACAGAAGATATTTGTATGTTTTCATTCACATATGAAGTATGCAATGTTAAATGCCTATTAAATTTTCAGTGGTTTCATTTTATTTTGAAACTTTTATGATAGGTACAGCCCTGAACGAACAGACCCCAGAGCAAGGGTATATTCCATGAAGTTTATTGGATGACTTAAGCCCCTCCTATGTATAAGGACGTGAATAACGAATATCTTAAAAAATATTTGAATAACAGGTTTCAGTATACATAATCCTATTATTAGCATATCCTTTGTTTTGAAACTTCTGATTGAAAAGAACCATTTGAACAGTGTACAAGGGTTCCCCTTATTCCACATCCTCACCAGCATTTGTTATCTTTTATCTTATTGATAATAGCTATTTAATAAATGTGAGGTGATAGCTCATTGTAGTTTAAATTTGCATTTTTCTGATTATTAGTGATGTTATGTTAAGCGTTTTTTCATATACCTATTAGCCATTTGCATGTCTTCTTTTGAAGAATGCTAATTTTGATCCTTTGCACACTTTTTATTGGGTTATTTGTTTTCTGGCTATTGAGTTGCTTGAGCTCCTTATTTCCTTATAAATTTTGGATACTGACCCATTATCAGATATATGATTTGCAAATATTTTCTCCCATTCTAGGTTGTCTCATCACTCTGTTGATTTTTTTTTTTTTTTTCTTGTGCGGGGGCTTTTTCTCTTGATGTAATCAATCCTGTTTGTCTATTTTTGCATTTGTTGACTATGCTTTTGAGGTCATTTCCAAAAATTCATTGCCCAGACCAATGCCATGGAACTTTAACTTTTCCCCTATGATGTTTTCTTTCATTAGTCTCACGGTTTTCAGGTCTTATGTTTAAGTCTTTATTCTATTTTGAGTTGATTTTTGTATATGGTGTGAAATAAACATCTAATTTTATTCTTTTGCATGTTGCATGTAAATATCCAGTTTTCCTAACAACATTTATTGAAAAGACTTGTACACTCTTGGTGGAAATGTAAATTAGTACAGCCATCATGGAACATTATGGAAGCTCCTCAAACAATTAAAAATAGAACTACTGTATGATGCTGCAATCCCTCTACTGGGTATGTATCCAAATGAAATGAAATCCGTATGTCAATGTGACATTTACACTCTCATGTAAGTACCATTATTCACAAAAAACAAGGCATGGAATCAACCTATGTGCTTGTTAATGGATGAATAGATAAGGAAGATGCGGTATGTATATACACACACACACAATGGAAAGCTATTCAGCCTTTAAAAAGAAGGAAATCGTGTCATTTGTGACAAAGATACACCTAGAAGATATTATTTTAAGTGAAATAAACCAGGTGTAGAAAGACAACAGTATGATCTCACTTACATGTGGTATCTAAAAAATATTGAACAAATGAGAACAGAGTAGAATGGTGGTTAGAAGAGGCTGGAAGAGGAGGGGGAAGGATTGAGAAGATGTTGGTCGAAGAATACATAATTTCAATAGTACGGGAGGAATATGTTTAAGAGATACATTGTACAACATGGTGACTACAGTTACTGTAATAACAATGTTTATTGTATACCTAAAAATTGCTCACAGAGTGTATTATAATTGTTCTCATCACAAATAAATATGTGAGGTAATACATATATTAATTAGCTTGATTTAGCCACTCCATAATTTATACATATTTTATTTATTTATCTATTTTTTTTAAAAGAATGACCAGTAAGGGGATCTTAACCCTTGACTTAGTGTTGTTAGCACCACACTCTCCCAAGTGAGCTAACCGGCCATCCCTATATAGAGATCTGAACCTGTGTCCTTGGTGTTATCTAAAAGAATGACCAGTAAGGGGATCTTAACCCTTGACTTAGTGTTGTTAGCACCACACTTTCCCAAGTGAGCTAACCGGCCATCCCTATATAGAGATCTGAACCTGTGTCCTTGGTGTTATCAGCACTACACTCTCCCAAATGACCCACCAGCAGGGCCCCCATAATGTAAACATAGTTTAAAATATCATGTTGTATACCATAAATATATACAATTTTTATTTGTCAATTAAAAATAAATAAAAAGAAGAAAGGACTTTTGAGTCTGACATGTCATAATTAGATAATGGAAGAATATTTATTTTCTACCTTTGCAGAAACGCCTAGGTAGATCTAAACCCTGAACAGCTTTGTAAATTATGTAGTAAATGTTCTTTGCTGAAGTCCTTACAAGGACTGAGTCAGGAAGTGTTGGGTATAAATGGGCAGTTGCCATGAAAGATGTAACCTGAAGATTTACAGAGAGAATGAAAATTTACATCCTTAGCGTGTGTTTTGTTGATGGCTTGTAATAGTCTCTTAGAAGGTTTACCTTGCATGTCTGGTACCTACAGAACAAATAGCTTCAGCTTGCACTGACCTTGAGATCATTATGAATTATTTTAACAGGGAAAACCTTCAGAAAATATCTCTAATGTATTAGATACCACCCTGCTAAATGCAGCATCTGGAATAAAGGTCCTCTCTATCTGTCTGTTTACTGTGTGCTGGAGACATGCCAGGCTACGAAAGCCAGCATGAATATGTAGATTGTTTTGCCTTTGAACAAGTTGGTTCCCAAGTTTGGAATTCTTTTTCATTAATATTTGCAATAACCTGTAAATTTTAGAAGGATAAGAAGCAGGAAGTTATTCAAATATTTGATGTAATGTTACATATGGAATTATTATAGGCAACTTCTTAAGAAGGACTAATTGACAGGGTAAAACAAATTTATAACTTTATAAATAACTCTTTTAAAGGCATTCAGAAAAATAATAAACAAACAAGTTTATTTCCTCTGTGTACATGGCATTGCCTGAGTACAGTCAGCTCTTTCTCTCTGTGGCTACTGCATGCTTGGATTCAACCAACCTTGGATCAAAAATTTTTTAAAAAAATTGCATCTGTAATGAACATGTACAGACTTTCTTTTTCCTTGTCATTATTCCATAAACAATACAGTATAACAACTATTTACATAGTATTTACATTGTGTTAGGTATTACAAGTAATCTAGAGATGATTTAAAGTACATGGGAGGATGTGCCTAGGTTATGCACAACTACTATATATACATATGCATACACACACAAACGTACACTAAATAAGAGAAAAAGTATCCAGTTCCTCACTGGCCGATGCCAATTGAAACAAAAAGCTCAAGAGAGGTGCTGAGAACATCAGGTTCAGCAGGAGCATGACAGGCAGGAAGGA
>NW_007750962.1:8045-9646 GCF_000696425.1 Galeopterus variegatus | reverse complement strand
GCATGCTTGGCATGGGCAGCCCTCAGTGGCAGGCGAGGGCACAGGGGCCCTAGGGTCAGGCCAGGCCATGGGAGCACTTAGTGGAAGGGAAGCCCAGGCAGGGGCACCCGTAGCAAGCCAGGACAGAGGTGGCCCATAGTGCTAGGCCAGGACAGGCCAGAAGGGCCCTGGGGACAGCCCAGGTCCTTAGCTCTGGGCCAGGCTGGGCCAGGCTGGGCCAGATAAGCACATAGTGCCAGGCCAGGTGAGGCCTGCAGGAGCCTAAGGGGGATCCAAGGGGGGCTCTTAGCACCAAGACAGGCCAAGGTGGCCCAGAGACAGGCCATTCAAGTGGGGCACCTAGTGGCAGGGATGCCCTTAGTGGCAGGCTGGACCTTATGGATGTGATCTGCTAGGGGCAGACTAGTAAAGGGGAGCCATGTGGCAGAACAACCAGTGGGTTCCTTGGGCAGGGATGGCCAGGCTGGCCCATAGCAGTAAGAGGCTCTTGGAAGCCTAGTAGCCAGGGCAGCCCTTCGTGGCAGGCAAGGGCACAGGGGACCGAGGGTCAGCCTAGACTATGGGAGCACTTAGTGGAAGGCAAGCCCTGGCAGGGGTGTCCGTAGCACCAGGCCAGGACAGAAGTGGCTCATAGTGCTGGGCCAGGACAGGCCATAAGGGCCCTGGGGACAGCTCAGATGCTTAGCTCTGGGCCATGCTGGGCCAGACAGGCCCATAGTACCAGGCCAGGTCCGGCCTCCAGGATCCTAATGATGGGCCAGGCCAGGCCAGGGTGGGTCTGAGGCAGTGGGTCTCTGGTGCAGGCCTGGCTAGGCCCACCCTTACTGGCAATGGGGCCATCAAAAGGCCTGGACAGGGAAGCCCTTAGTGGCAGGCCAGGGAACGCCATAGGTGCCCTTAGTGGCAGGACAGGTGAGGCCAGAGGTGCCCTTAGTGGCAGGACAGGTGAGGCCAGGGGCTCTCCTAGAGGAAGACCAGGCCAGGCCAAGGGGACCCTAGGGGGCTTTTTCTTTCTTTTTCTTCTTTCCTCCCTCCTCTCTACACTAACCTTCACTAACCTTTGCTAATCTTCCCTGAACCTTCCCTAACCTTCCTTTAACCCTCCTTAACCTTCCCTAACCTTCCCTTAACCCTCCCGAAACCTTCCCTTAACCATCCTTTAACTTTCCCTGACATTCTCTAACCTTCCCTTAACCCCCCTTTAACCTTCCCTTAACCCTCTCTTTCCCTCCCGTTTCCTTCCTTCTTTCTTTTTTATTTATTTTGGGGGCTGTTTCTTTCTTTCTTTCTTTCTTTGCTTTCTTCTTTCCTTTCTTTCCTTCCTTCATTTTCTTTCTTTCCTTCCTTTCTCCAGTACTTCCTTCCTTCCTTCTTTTTCTCTTTCTTTTCTTTCTCTCTCTCTCTCTCCCTCCCTCCCTCTCTCCTTTCTTTCTTTCTCTTTCTTTCTTAGGAGCCGTAGGGGACAGCAGGCCAGGAGAGCCCTTACTGGAAGGCCAGAACAGGGGGCTACTTAGAGGCAGGTCAGTCCAGGCCAGGGGGGAGTAGGGGAGCTCTTTTCTTCCTTCCTTGCTTCCTTCCTGCCTTTTCTTTCTTTCCTTCCT
>NW_007750962.1:6003-7239 GCF_000696425.1 Galeopterus variegatus | reverse complement strand
GCCTCACTTGGCCTGTCCTGCCACTAACGGTGCCCCTGGACTTTCCTGGCCTGCCACTAACAGTCCCTGGTCAGGCCTGCTAAGGGCCCCACTGCCACAATGGGTGAGCCTGACCAGGTGCAGAGAAGAGACCCACTGGTTGGGGCTGCCTCAGGTCTGTCCCGGCCTGAGCTGGCCTGCCTGTAAGAGACCCACAGGTCAGGCCATGCCAGTCCAGGGGGTCTCTTACACGCAGGCAGATGAGGCCAGGGGTGTCATAGCAGTAAGCATGCCAAGGGGGCCATGGGCCAGGCCATTCAAAGAGGGCCCTTAGTGGCAGGGCAAACCATGGCAGGTGATCTCTTAGCGGCAAGCCAAGGAGCTCTTAGTACCAAGAAAGGCCAAGGTGGCCCAGGGACAGGCCAGTCAAGTGGGGCACTTAGTGGCAGTTGTGCCCTTAGTGTTAGGGTGGCCCTTATGGCTGTGATCTGCTAGGGGCAGACTAGTAAAGGGTGGCCATATGGCAGAACAACCAGTCGGTTCCTTGGGCAGGACAGGCCAGGCTGGCCCATACAGTAGGAAGCCCTTGGCGGCCTCGGAGACAGGGAAGCCCTTAGTGACAGGCGAGGGTACAGGGACCCTAAGGTCACCCCAGGCCATGGGTTCCCTTACTGGCATATCAAACCAGGACAGAAGTGGCCCAAAGTGCCAGGCCGGGACAGACCAGCATTTCTCTTGAGACAGCCCAGGAGAGGTCAGGTGGTCCTTGGCTCTGGGCCAAGCTGGGCCAGGCCAGCAATGTCCTAGTAACAGCCCAGGCCAGGCTAAGAAAGCTCTTGGGGCAGGCCAGGCAGGGCCAGGGCTTCCCTACAAGCAGGCCATGCCAGGTTAGGGGGCACTTGGGGTAGGCCTGCCTGTTCAGGGGAGCCATAATGGCAGGACAGCCCATTGTATATGGTCCCTAATCACAGGCCAGGGCAGGGGACCCTAGGGACAGGCAAGGCCACGGGGAACCTCAGTGCCAGGCCAGGCCAGGGAGGCCCTTAGCAGAAGGGGTCTGATAGCAGCAAGGGGGCCCAGAATAGTAGATGTGGCCATGGAGGCACTTAGTGCCAAGTATTCTGTTATAGCCACAGAAAATTGGTACCAAGGAGTGGCCTGTTGCTTGTGACACTTGAAAATGTGGTAATGGCTTTGGAACTGGGTGTTCCGAGTTTGGAGGAGTTTGGAGGACTCAGAAGAAGACAAAAAGAGGAG
>NW_007750962.1:358-716 GCF_000696425.1 Galeopterus variegatus | reverse complement strand
CATTGTATGCTTTTTCCATTTACATTTTTAAACATAAAAATAAAGTTAGTTATTTTTAAAAGTGCTGGAATCACATAGATAATGATTGTATTAGTTCATGGTTTACCCTGATACATAATTTTTACTTTCACGTATCCTGTGAAATCTCTACAAAAGACTGTAGAGGAAATTAGAACCTTTTACACTTCGTTGCCTAGACAATGCTAGAAGTTTGGAACATCATGTATCCGTTTACCCACCACCTGATCTTCAAGCTGTTTTCGTTAATTTTATTTCACCAGATATTTTCCGTCACAAAGACACTATTATTGTTGCTTGGATAGTAATGTTTATTTGACCTAGACATGCATGTAACGTG
>NW_007750962.1:0-307 GCF_000696425.1 Galeopterus variegatus | reverse complement strand
CATCAGGTTTATTTTTCTTAATTATGGATAATTTTTTTCACTGTGGTTTCTGCCCCATTTTCTGTCTTTCTACAACTTCTGAGACTTTGATTACATGTTTGTTAGGCCTTTAGGACATGACTTATATCTTCCTTACACTCTTTTTAAAAAACTTTCCTTCTTTTTAGTTCTCTATGCTTATGTCCGGATAGTTTGTACTCATTTATTTTCAGGTTAATAATCCCATTTTAGGTGAATCCAAACCGTTATTAAACCAATCTATTGACTTTTTAGAAGGATAGCTTTTGCATTTTATTAAATGTCTAAA
>NW_007750961.1:9151-9647 GCF_000696425.1 Galeopterus variegatus | reverse complement strand
CTGTGGCTTTGTAGTATATTTTAAAATCAGACAGTGTGATGTCTCCAGCTTTCCTCTTTTTCCTCAAGACTGCTTGGCTATCCTGGGCTTTTTTGTGGTTTTATAAAAATTATAGATTTTTTTTTATTTCTATGAAAGATGACATTGGAATTTTAACAGGGATTGCATTGAACCTGTAGATTGTTTTGGGTATTTGGGGTATTTTAGCAGTATTAATTCTATGAATATGAGATCCATGAACATGAGATAACTTTCCATTCATTTGTGTCTTCAATTTCTTATTAAAGTTTTAGAGTTTCCAGTGTACAGGTCTTTCACCCCTTGGTTATATTTATTTCCAGGTGTTTTTAGTAGCTACTATAATTAGGATTGTTTTCGTCATTTATTTTTTGGAAAGTTTTTTGTTAGTATATAGAAACACTGCTTTTTGGTGTGTGTTGATTTTGTATCCTGCAACTTTACTGTATTTGTTGATTATTTCTAACAAGTTTTTTTT
>NW_007750961.1:6570-8139 GCF_000696425.1 Galeopterus variegatus | reverse complement strand
CTTTTCTATTGGGATGCCTTTTACGTCTTTCTCTTGCCTAATTGCTTTGGCTAGAATTTGCAGTGTCATGTTAAGCAGAAGTTGTGAAAACAGACACTGTCATCTTCTTCCTGATCTTAGGGAAAGCATTCACCTTTCACCACCATAATGTTAGCAGTGGGTTCTTCTTGCCTATGACATTAGTCATGTTGAGGAAGTTTCTCTGCATTTCTAGTTTGTTGAATGCTTTTATCGTGATAGTGATGGCGAGTTTTGTTAAACGCTGTTCCTGCATCAATTGAGCTGGTCATGTATTATGTTCTTAATCACTGCTTATAGTCAAATTTGTAATGCTCTTGTCTGTGTTCCAGTAGTTTCATCAGTACATGGAACGAAGAAATCAAACCTGTGCTTTAGCATTTATCCTTCTGGGACTCTCGGAAGAGGCAGAGCTGCAATCACTACTCTTTTTGCTGTTCCTGGTCATGTACCAGGTCACTGTCATTGGAAATTCTCTCATAATTGTGGCTATTATCACTGACTCCCATCTCCACATACCCATGTACTTGTTCCTCTCCAACCTGTCCTTTTCAGACATCTGTTTAACCTCCATCACAATCCCAAAGATGCTGCTAAAAATGCAGACACAGAGCAAAGTCACAACCTATGAAGCCTGCCTAACCCAGATGTATTTTTTCTTGGTTTATGAAGGATTAGACAACTTCCTCTTGACCATGATGGCCTATGACCGGTTTGTGGCCATCTGTCACCCCCTGCATTACACGGTCAGAATGAGCCCTACATCCTGTGGTTTCCTGTTTCTGGCAACCTGGTTATTGAGTGTGCTGACATCTTTGTTACAGGGATTAATGGTTTTGAAACTGTCTTTTTGTGCAGAGTTGGAAACCTCTCACTTTTTCTGTGAGCTGAATCAGGTGGTTTTCCTTGCTTGTTCTGACACCTTCCTCAATGACCTTGTGATGAATTTTGCAACAGGATTTCTGGGTTTCATTTCACTCACTGGTATCCTTTTTTCTTACTCTAGGGTTGTAGTCTCCATTTTGCAAATTTCATCAGCTGGAGGCAAGTATAAAGCATTTTCCACCTGTGGGTCTCACCTTTCAGTTGTTTCCTTATTCTACGGTACAGGCCTTGGAGTGTATCTTAGTTCTGCTGCTACCCAAAACTCCAAGGTAAGTGCTATAGCCTCAGTGATGTACACTGTGGTCACACCCATGCTAAACCCATTTATTTATAGTATTAGAAACAAGGGTATAAACCATGCCCTAGAAAAACTGTTCAGGTGAAAAATATTTTTTGCATACAGGCTACTTTGTTTCAGGCTTAAAGAGTTACTCATGAGTAAGAAGACTCTAAACCCTTGAAGAACTAAATTATGATACTATTTCCAGTTTGGAGAAAGGTAATTTGCATTGACCTTATTTACAGTTCAATCTCTTTATTTTTTATACATTATAGACCACTGTTTCTTCAGTATTTCCTTTAAAAATATTTTGACCTTCCTCCTCATCTTCTGTGGGGGCAGTCTATAAACAAAGTTTAATGCATATATACATATATTTTTTTTTT
>NW_007750961.1:4382-5334 GCF_000696425.1 Galeopterus variegatus | reverse complement strand
CTGATCTTTGAAATGATTATTGTGTCAGTATTATCTGTGATTCCCCTAGATATGCATTTTTCCTGTTCCTATCATGCTTTGATAGTCAGGACCACTCAATAATAGACTTCACATGCTGATCATGAAAGCAATGTGGTTATTATGCCAATTTGAAACTTTTTCTTTTCTATCTGTGCATCCCAGAAATTCAGAATGCATGCAAGGATATATTTATGGACCTATTGTGGTCATTGTGAGAAAGAATAAGATAGATATCTTACCATCTTACCCTGCAGCCACCACTTTCATTGGTAAGCATTTGTACAAGTACTCATGTTCATGCAGAGCTAGTGCCCAATTTTCAAAAAAAAATATTTCCAGTAGTTCTCCGGGAGCTACCTCTCTGGTCAGCATATACTCCGCCAGGCTGCTTGGTCACATGGCAGCTCCACAGTGTGTGTGGTCTCTGCTGAGCTTCCGCCTTCCCTGCTGGACGACTCCCTGCTCTGTGTACACTGGTGGCAATGACATTTTAGATACAATATAAAGAGCATGACCCACATAAGGAAAAAAAACGATGTATTACTTTATTTACATTTTAAAAATTGGCTCTTGGAATGATACTGTAGGGAGATTCAAAATACAAACAAAAGATTGGGAGATGACCTTTATGAAACATGTATCTGATTAATGACTGGTATTAAAAATATACAACAGAATCTTAAAACACAAAATAAGAAAACAACTCAATTTGANATCTTTAACAACTTTATTTATAATTGCCAAAACGTGGAGGCAATGAATATGTCCTTCAATAGGTAAGTGGATATCTAACTGTAGTACATTTATACAATGAAATATCATTAAGCAATAAAAATAAGCTACAAAACCATGAAAATACATGGAGGAAATTTCAATGCATATTGATAAGTGAATGAAGTCAATCTGAAAAGTCTACATACTGTGTGATTCC
>NW_007750961.1:0-415 GCF_000696425.1 Galeopterus variegatus | reverse complement strand
GTCAATTAAAATAAATTGTTTATAAAAGTAAAAATATTTTAAAAATAGTTGCTGAGGGGGGGGAATAAAGAGAGAACAGTATCAAAATGACCAGATTAAATCCCATTACGAACTGTAAACTGCTAGTATGTTAAGGTCTACATTATAAAGAAGAGCAGTTAAGGTAGTCATATAGAAAGAAATGATAGACACAAAACTGAAAACCTGTGGCCTATAATTTCTTTTATATGGTTATAATTTCTCATCACCATATGAAATGTACATAAATCTCCAAACTGTTTATGATGCAAAGTGGGGAATAACTTTGTGAAAGTAGAAAAAGAGAAAGGGAAAATATATCAGATATCAGAGAGAGCAGAACGTTACTAAAGAGAGTTATGTAAAGTCTATAAAGCAGTTGAAAATAATGAAATTA
>NW_007750960.1:4621-9648 GCF_000696425.1 Galeopterus variegatus | reverse complement strand
CCTGCCGCATCTGAGTGTCTCTCTGGGGGCTGAATAGGCAGGCGGCAGACTCACCTTCCTCCCGGGCTCCCCTGGCCACTAGGGTGGCAGGAGTAATCCTACCGGTTCTCTCTCTTGCTCATCCTGTGGTGGGGGGATAAAGGGGCTACTGGGAGGTTCGGAGCCCGCCGCCCCTGAACCCCCTGCACAGGTGTGCCAGGGACTTGCCACCTGGAAGTACCTGCTGCTGCCACCTCAACCTTCACCCCCACAGCATCAGTGGGAGCTCCTGCTGTCCCCTCACACTGCTACCTCTGAATCGAAGTCTCATACAAAAGCCCCGAGAGACAGGCCAGGTAACGTACTTGCCATATGCTTATAAAAGCAGGTGCTTGTGTGAAAATAAACGGAACTGCTTGACGGAACACCTGCCGCATCTGAGTGTCTCTCTGGGGGCTGAATAGGCAGGTGGCAGACTCACCTTCCTCCCGGGCTCCCCTGGCCACTAGGGTGGCAGGAGTAATCCTACCGGTTCTCTCTCTTGCTCATCCGGTGGTGGGGGGATAAAGGGGCTACTGGGAGGTTCGGAGCCCGCCGCCCCTGAACCCCCTGCACAGGTGTGCCAGGGACTTGCCACCTGGAAGTACCTGCTGCTGCCACCTCAACCTTCACCCCCATAGCATCAGTGGGAGCTCCTGCTGTCCCCTCACACTGCTACCTCTGAATCGAAGTCTCATACAAAAGCCCCGAGAGACAGGCCAGGTAACGTGCAGGGACCTTGTCACAGGGAAATTGGAAAACTGATTTCTTATTTCCTTCCATAATGGGAAACGGTACTAATAACCCCAAAACTCTCACCCTATACAGGACTATGGGGAAAATAGAATAATTTAGTCAGGCTCCCTCAACATTTCTTGTAAACAAGTTGTGTGGGTGGAGTTGGTGTGCACGTGCACTCATGTATCTTTCTAGTTAATTGCTATTGTGTGTTCTTCAGAGTTTGGGAAGTAGCCTGGCTTGCAGACCACAAGTCTAAAAAATACAGCATGTGTACTCTGCTGGCAGCTGCTCAGTTTCAGTCTCTCTTTGGACTTTGCCGGTAGCAGTTGAGTTTCTGAGGTTCTCTGCGGACTGTTTGGCTCATAGTGTTGTGTGTGCTGAATAAAGACTATTCCTTCTTCAACCAAGGCTCCAAGGACCTTTTTGCTGGTTACCTAGCTCACAGACCTGCGTGTGAAGGGTTTGTGAATAGGCTCAAGGGGTCTGTGAGCTCCATACCTAGCCCTAGCTCTACAAGGACATCTACTCAAAAGATGATGAGTAGCCACCAACGTGTCAGACATCCACCACTCGCCTTCTGAGTGTTTCCGTGGTGCGCAAGGAGCACGACAGAAGACACGTGATTAGCATCACAGCCTCTGAACCCTGGAAAGTTCTGCCCTCTGCTGGCTGAAGGCACACCACCCACCCTGTTCTCTAACAGCTTTTATTCCATTTCAGAACAGTCTGACTTTAGCTAAAACATAAAAGCAGCTATAATAAAATACAGACTAGTATAAAACCCGAATAAAAAGGCATTCTTTTAAAAGGAAGACTTTTTGAAATCTGACATAATTAGATAATCACGTGGGGCTCCATTCGCAGGGCTGGAGATGCCCAGGCATGAGGACAGGGAGCACCGAAGGCACACAGGTGACCAATTTCCTGGAACCTCCTGGAGTCACACACGAGACCGAGAGGTCCCTGGGAAGAGCCTGCTGTGCAGGAGGATGCGGTGTGGGCAAAGCTGAGCCAAGACGGCTGGGACTGAAGGACACCAGTGTTTCTCAGAATCACCTGGGAACTCGCTCAGACACATGCCTGCTCCACGCCCACCCCCTGAGCTAAGCGGCCTGCCACCTGCAGTTCAACCCTCCACCACCCCATGGTAGGGGCGGGCGTGATCCCCCCCACCCCCCCCGGAAGAGGCGCCAGCAGCCAGGCTGACAGCGATGACAGTCGCATACATCCCTCTCCTTTATTTCTATTTTCAAGAGGTCTCTCAAAGGTCTGCCACATCCGCTTCTTCTTGTAAATCCCCACCCTGAGGAGATGCGTGCTCCCTGTTCTCCTGCCACCTGCAGTTCAACCCTCCCCCACCCCATGGTAGGGGCGGGCGTGATCCCCCCCACCCCCCCCCAGAAGAGGCGCCAGCAGCCAGGCTGACAGCGATGACAGTCGCATACATCCCTCTCCTTTATTTCTATTTTCAAGAGGTCTCTCAAAGGTCTGCCACATCCGCTTCTTCTTGTAAATCCCCACCCTGAGGAGATGCGTGCTCCCTGTTCTCCTTTCTCTTTTATCTATTCTGTATCTTACTGCAAGACGACTCCTTCCTGAACATCACCCTCACCACACCACTTCTGCGATCAGGGAGCTCCCAGCCTCTGCGGGAGCCCCATCCAGCCGTGAGGTGCAAGCCCACTGCGAAGCACAGCCGAGCCTCCCGCAAAGCACGGCACCGCACAGAAGCTACCACAGGACAGTGAAGGGGGACTGGGGTGAAGTCGGACTGGGGAGAGCGGTGCTGGCGCCCGCTGCAGATGCGTGTGGTGTGACAAGAGAGGCCGCAGCAGTCGGGCAATGCACGCCCAGCTCGGTCCTCGGAGTACTGCGAAGCACAGATCGCATCCTGGATGTCCACGCACACTCGGTTAGATCTGCTCTCTCCCCTGTCTGCTCCCGCAGTTAGGGCCTCATGGATACACTAACCTTCTTTAACCTGTTCCATGGCCACTAATCTCTGGTGACATCGTGTATTCCCTTTTGTCACTAGAAGCTCAGGTTTCCTTATGAAATTACTTTGTGGTCAGAAAGTCACAAGGGAGAACTTTTCTCACATTTGCTATTTAGGATTTTTATAAGTTTTTTATTTCAACTTCCTTTTCTCTTGGTATAAGAAGTTGGAGACTGAACAAATACCAGGCATCAAAAACTCCAGATGGCATCTCCTGGCCCCCACCCAGAGGTCGAGGGAACACAGGAAGGTGCTTTCTTCCTCAGTGGCATGGACAGAGATCGAGCAGAAGCCCCACTGTGCTGAGCATCCCAGAAAGTAGACCTGGGGAGACTCTCCATATGGTAGGATTAGCATCCCCCACCTGCCCAGGAGCAGCAGTAGGCAGCCAAAAAGCAAGAGCTCAGTTGAGGCCGCTGCATTAGCAGCCCGAGAGCAGACCTGGAGATGCTCCCAGCACCTCCCACACCCAGTCTAGCAGCACTGTCCCCAGGGAAGAACATTCCACCACAGGGATAAGTGAGAGTCCCAGAGGCCCAGGTGGAGGAGGTAAACCAGGACAGCAATGTGAGGCCTCCAAAGACTGTCACTGGAACCACAGCCCATGGAGGTAGGGCAGGGCCTCCTCACTAACCCTGAACAGGTGACTGCCTGTGGAAGTAAGATCCGGAGTGTCCCAAGAACCAGGAAATCACCATTTGTATGAGAAAAGAGAATCAATAAATGCCAACACCAAGATGAATCGGATGCTGACAAGACTTTAATCAGCCGTCATAAAAATGCTTCAGTGAGCAACTGCAAATACTCTGGAAACAAATGAAGGAAAAACTCAGAAGACATAAAAATGAGAACCAAATGGAATATATAACTGAAAAATACAATAACCAAAATAAAAAAACTCAATGAACAGTTTCTCTAGCAGAATGAATATGACAGAGGGAAAAAAGATCAATGAATTTGAGGACAGAACAATAGGAAATACCCAATTTGAACAACAGAGAGAAAAGAGACTGAAAAAAACAAAAAATTGAACAGAGCCTCAGGACCTGTGGGACAATAGCAAATGTCCTAATGTTTACATCATTAGAGTCTCAGGACAGGAGAAAGAGAGTAAGGGCTGAAAAAATACTTGAAGAAATAATGGATGGAATTTCCCAAGTTTCATGAAAGACTAAGCCTACAGATTCAAGAGGCTGAGTAAATCTCAAACAGGATGCACCCAAAGAAGTCCATCCTAAGACACATCCTGATTAGACTTTTGAGCACTAAAGACAAAGAGGGAATAATTAAAAGCAGTCAGACGACCACCAGTTCAATGTCAGCAGATTTCTCTTTGGAAACCACAGAAGCCGGAAGGACGTGGCACAACATTCTCCAAATGCTGAGAGAAAAGGACTGTCTACTGAGAGTTCTACATTCACTGAAACTATCCTTAGGAAAGAAGGGGAAATAAAGTTATTCTCAGAAGAAGAAAAACTAGGAGAATTTGCCACTAGCAGATCTACCCTTAAAGAAGAATGGTTAAAAAAAATAACAGAAAAACACATGGAACTTCAGGAAGGACAAAGCAGCAGAGCACAGCTAATGGACACCTTTCCCCTCGTGAGTTTCTTAATCACACTTGATGACTGATGAAAAAATCACACCACCACATCTCAGGGCCAGTGTACAGAGATAACACGAAGACAATTACATTTAAAAAGTGGGCAGAGCAAAGAACCTTAATGAAAGTAAGGTTTCTATTATATTCTCTTGAAATAGAACAATATCAATACCTGTAGATTTGATGTTAGGTAAGTATATCTGATAATTAGGTATGCGTATTTTAATATTTAGGGCAAACACTAGCAAACTATACAGAGCTGTATAGTCAGAAAACACTAAATAAATCAAAATGGAATTTTAAAAATGTTTGATTAACCCACAGAAAGGCAAGAAAAGAGAAACAGAGCAATGAGAAACAAAGAGAACACACAGAAAACAAATAATCAAATGGCTTACTTAAGCCATGCATATCAATAATTTTAATGTAAACAGTCTAATACACCAATTAAGAGACAGAGATTGGCAGAATGAATGAACACACACATGCACGCACAAGCCAACTACGTACTATCCACAAAAAATCTCACCTGGAAAATCCAGAGCATACTGGTTAAAAACGGGGGGACGGGGGGATACTTTCAGGTAGCTGGTGCCTGACCAGGGCCTCTGACTGAGACCCACAGAAAACAGAGGCTTCCAACTGAAAGAGAAGACTTAAGGTGCTGGT
>NW_007750960.1:0-3996 GCF_000696425.1 Galeopterus variegatus | reverse complement strand
GCCAACTACGTACTATCCACAAAAAATCTCACCTGGAAAATCCAGAGCATACTGGTTAAAAACGGGGGGACGGGGGGATACTTTCAGGTAGCTGGTGCCTGACCAGGGCCTCTGACTGAGACCCACAGAAAACAGAGGCTTCCAACTGAAAGAGAAGACTTAAGGTGCTGGTTACAGCTCCCTTCTCACCTAATAACACCCTTACCACTCTTAAGAGGAGGTAAATCATGCTGGAGATGGCGGAAGCAAAGCGGGCAGGATCAGGAAAGAAGCTCCAACGTGCACCACAGCTTCTGTGCTGGCTGCTGCAATGCCGGCGTACATGCGGACATCGGTTAAGTTCCCTGAGATCCTCCAAACTGGAACTCTCTGCCTCTAGTGCAGTTGCTCTGAGGATATCAGGAGGACACGTGCCCACCCTCCACAAGTGACAGTGTCCACTGAGGGTGTGTGTCAACAGCAGACCACCACGTTCTGCACAGAAAGGAGACACGACCAGCTATTCATGTTATCAGCACATCCTTGATTCAGAGTCAAAGTCAGAAAAAAATGTTTCAGGGGTCACTGAAGATGGACTGCAGCATCAGGTATTGTTATGTTTCTTTTCTAGAACCTGAAGAACACAAATGGTTTCCAAGGAATAGGAAATACATACAAAGAACACTGTAAAATCTCCCCTTCTCAATGATTTTGCTAGAGACAGCAGAAATACCAGTAAGTGTTCAATAGCTTTTACAAGTCTTGATAACTCAAAAATAAAAATTAATCTGAACTTTATAGTAAGATTGCATTATATTTATATATGATACAAAAAGTCTTTAAGGTACAGGCGTACTTGTGTATGACATCTCTTACTGGTATACAAATATTTAAAGCTATTTTTATCTTTTAAATTTTGGTACACTAATACTTTTTTATTATTCTTTCCCTCCAGATTTTTTTTTTTTTTAAATAAACAAGTCAGCCTAGTTTTCCAGGTTTTAGGAAAACAGTTGTTGAGGAAAAACAGATTTTTCTCAGAAATTTGATTGGGACATGTTATCTATGAGACCCTGAGCAAATCAATTTCTCTGAACCTCTATTTCCTTATCTATAAGATGGGGCATATAAAGATGTCTATTCCTAAAGATTGCCAGAAATATCGAATTGAAATAGCATGGAAAATGCTCTGAAAACTGTAAAGCCACTATGTCTCTAACAACAGAAATGGCTACCTTCTAAGCTTCAGTATTTGATAGACCAGGAAACAAACGAGATTTTATTCTCCCTGGTTTTGTATTATATACTCTCAAATCAACCTGGTTTCCTATATATACATATATATTTATTTATTTTTTAAAACCACACTTATTACTAATTCTATATCTTTTTAGTAACTCTCCCCACATACAGTTTGCTAACTCTTTAAATGAATACTCTAGGCTCTGTAATTTCTATGGATTTCTATATGCAATGTGGACAGGTTCTGGAATTGACATAGGTGTCATGCCTCGATCCTCCTTTCTGCACTTGTTCACTGGTCAACTCGTGCCATTCTGTCTGGGATCAGGCCCCACAAACAGTCAAGGTACCTGTTATAAACAAGATTACAAAGCAAGATTCTCTATTGATTCTTCTTTCAAAATCAAGAGGAAAATTCATGCAGAAACTCCAAATCCCTAAATTCCTCACAATATCATTGATGCCATATGGAAGCCTGTAGAGCTAGGGCTAGGGTCTGGAGCTCACAGACCCCTCGAGCCCGTTCACAAACCATTCACAGGCAAGCCTATGAGCTAGGTAACCAGCAAAATGGTCCTTGGAGCCTTGGTTGAAGTAGGAATAGTCTTTATTCAGCACACAAAGGTCTAGGAGCTAAACAGTCCAAAGGAGAAACTCAACTGCTATGGGCAAGGTCCAAAGTAAAACTGAAACAGCAGCTGCCAGCAGAGTAAACATGCTCTATTGTTAGATTGAGCTCTCTGATGCCAGCCTGCTTCACAAACTACAGAACACACAAAAGCAATTAACTAGAAAGATACATGGGTGCACATGAGCACTAACTGCACCCACACACAACTTGTTTACAAGAAATGTTGAGGGAGGCTGACTAAATTTTCCCCACAAAGCAACTTAGAAATTCTGACATAGCTCAGGAAGGACAGGCGGCACCCCTAACATCCTAACTTACTGACTGTGGCTACCACAACACACTCTCAACAATTTCAGGATTCTGGAAATGATTTCTTGCCACATTAAAAAAAAAATTAGAAATTAATTTTGAACAATGCTCTTTTGTTGGTAGCGGGCTTGCGAACAGGGACTACAAATGAATCCCTGAGGCTAAGGACTTTGCTTTGCTCACACTTAGAGCATGAAGGAGGCAGTCAAGTATTTTAAATCTGGAAACAATCTGACATTCTCCTCTAACAGTTTCTTTCTCTTTTCTTCCATTCATCTAAGTCAGCAAACATGGAGACTAATGATAGGCCAGACAATTCTCCTACCAATGCCTGCTTTAACGTCACCCTCTATCAGGTAAGTGTGGCATAGACTTTGTAGAAACATAGGGCTGGAAGGAATGTGAAGACGCTACAGTCCCTTCACCAAACACTGGAGTTCCCTGCACAGTGTCAGTGCTGTCAGCAGATTCTGCTGCACCCCGCGATGACAGAGACCTAGACATCCTCAGAGGCAGTCCACTGCATCTCAGTCAAGCAGTCACTCTAGCTCCAACCTACAGATGAAACCCCCTGCCCTGTAGATTTCACTGCCTGACCCAAGATCACCCTACCTGGGGCCACAAAACACAACTAGCCCCTCCTTCAAGTATCTGAAGATGAGTCTCACAACCCTCCCCAATTTTCTCCAAGGTGGCCCCTGCCCAGTTTGTCAGTCACTGTCCGCTCTGTCCACGCAACTGAGGACAACGTCTCCAGTGTGCTTTGACCAACGTGGAGGAGAGCAGACTTTCACCCGCCACCACGCTAACCACATCCTGGTCAATGGAGACTAACCTTGCACTAATTTCTAGGTGGCTGTGCATAAAATTAAGTTTTCTGGCAAAGAAAACCCCTAGTTGATTCCGTGCACTTGCAAAGGGAATCAGGTTTACTTCCAAAGTGCAGCCCAGTTTTTGGACCCAGTGAGGAGACTTTATAGTTATCCCATCAAAATATCATCTTGTGTTCCAGCTCCAGCTTCCCAGGACCCTCCCCATGCTGCCTTCCACCACTCAGTGCTTGTTCATCCTTTTCAGCATGTGTCTTTAGTATCTCCATTAAATGTGAAGTTTTATCCCTAGCTTTACAGAAAAAGCCCATGGAGAGAGTGGAGAATCACAGGCGCGTGCTGCGGAAGGGCTGAGAAAATTAATCTGGTGCAGACACTGAGGCTGGGAGCTGGGCGAGGTGAGGCATGTCCCTGCAGCATGAGGGACGGGAAAGCACCCCTAGGAGGACACACTTTCCACCATAATGACAGGAACTGACCATGCAGACGATGCTGCTCAGGCCTGCCCACGCATCAGCTCAAGTGGTCTTCACGACAAGGCCGTGCGGGGAGCACCACATGGGAGATCACTCTGCAGTGTTCCTGCTATAAGAAGACTCAAGGACTCCGGCTCCTTCCAGAAGGAAAAAGAACCAGAAGAACACCAGGGTGCTACACAGCTGAGCACCTCAAGGTTCAGGCACCCACAACCTGCTCTCCCCTGTCGATCACTTTCTTCCTCCTCTTTCAAAGTATTTTGGTAGGTGACAGTAATCCCCTTGCAGGCGGGATCCAAGTCTTGTTCACCTTCACATCCTCAGTGTCCAGGACTGTGTCTAAAATAGGAGGCCCAAGACACTGCTATTGAGAGACAGAGGAGCAGGAGCCCTGAGAGTCGGGGGAGGAACAGCCAGACAGCAAGGGGACAACATGGATGACCCATGCTAACGACAGTGCCTACCCTCCTGCCACTCCTCCCCCACCGCCACCCCACCCAAAGGGACCCTACGTTCACTGAGAATTTAA
>NW_007750959.1:9381-9648 GCF_000696425.1 Galeopterus variegatus | reverse complement strand
GATCATATGGCAATTCTATTTTTAATACTTTGAGGAAATTCCATACTGTTTTCCATAATAGCTGTACTAATTTATATTCTTACCAACAATGCGCAAGGGTTTCCTTTTCTCTACATCCCCACCAACACTTATTTTTGGGTTTTGTTTGTTTGTTTTATTATAGCCATTCTAACAGGTGTGAGGTAGTATCTCATTGTGGTTTTAATTTGCATTTTCTTTTTTTTTTTTTAAAGATGACCGGTAAGGGGATCTCAACCCTTGGCTTGG
>NW_007750959.1:2807-3799 GCF_000696425.1 Galeopterus variegatus | reverse complement strand
TGTTTTGGTTTTGGATCTGAATCATTCTTCATATAAAATGGCCAGATATTATCTGTTTAATTTTGCTTAGTTTTTAAAGATTTTTATCTGTCAGTATGTATATGAAGCAAGCATTTCCAACTTGCATTAATTTTTCCTAAGCCTAATGTGTTGGTGTAGATAGGAACATGATATAATGTCTGAAATGATATTTTTCAACACAGTAAGAATGTTTTGGAACATTTTGTAAGGTCAAACTGTGACCTTCTCCCAGAGAGCAGCATGGCCTTGCATATAATGATAGTTTTTATTGCTTGTGTCCTGTGTTTTAACACTGCCTACGAGACACATCAAATTTTCCTGTGTGATCTGATACCAGTAATGGTGATTCAAAACTTAAACTGTTTGTGAGTTTATAGAACTGAAACCAAAAAGTGCAAGAACAGCTGGAGACAGAGAAAAAGGGAGGAAGTTAGAGAAAAATAGAAAAAGCCTGAAACCCAGGGATTGAGTCTCCAACCTGGGAAATAGTCCCCATTTTCACCTTGTGGGGTGAAAATAAAAGAGAAAATCTGGAAAACCCAAGCAGATGTTGTTCTGAATCCTGTTTTATCATTATATCATATATTTTTGGTATACCTCTACTTAGGACCACCAATCTGCCTCAGAGGCAAAGGGTGACAGAATTTTTGCAGGTGAAATGGAAATGCAGATTCATATGTACAGAATAGATTATACCATTCATTATATTAATTTTAAAATGCTTGTAGAGTTCCAGATTAACGCTATTTCCCGTCCAATTAGCCTACCATTGTCTCTGAAAAAAAATTTAATAATCTAATTTGATATTTTTCAAATTATAAAATACTATGCTCTTGTAATAAGTGAAATAGGAAAATAACATATTAATAAAACCCTCATCATCTGAGCACCCATTTTTCTCCTTGTAGATGTAAAGTTAGTACCTTACAATACATCCTTCATGAACTTACAAACAATACAAGCATTTATAC
>NW_007750959.1:0-1082 GCF_000696425.1 Galeopterus variegatus | reverse complement strand
ATTAGGTAAAAGTACAGCCTCCAAACTGAATGGATTTGTCCAAAAGAGGTGCCTCAATGAGGGCTTTCTTGATGAAGAAAAACAATTCCATGGGTCAGGATTACTTAGAGACTACGTAAGATCAGGATGGGAATAGAAGGAATAAGCAAAGGGAAACATGAAGAAAAGCAAAATGAGGAGGAAGAACAAGCACAAAGGGACAGGGATGAGGTGGGGGAAAGCATGCACGTGCTGAGTGTGTAAACGTGTGTGGCACGGGTGAGTGTTCAGGGAAATCAGCCCCAAAGAGTAAGTTACTCCTATTTTCTCATCAGTATTTTTTTATGTTCTATATATTAGGTTCATACCTGAATAGGATTAATTGATAGTGATTTATTTTACTACAGTTACCATATAGATATTTACCATTATGCTTTCAATTCAGTTGTAAAGTTGCACTGGATGACCTGTTCATTTGGGTTCATTTGCACCACTATTATCTCCAAGAGAAGAAATGAAATAGAAATAAATATATTTGCTCAATCATTTAATTATTTTAGAATGAGCTAAAATATCATTTTCTTTATGTGTCTCACTTTAAGGAAAAATTCTATGAAAAGTTTGACCTATGTGTTAGAGAGAAAAAATTTTTGTTGATTTAAAAATAATTTAATACACGGCTTTCAAAAATAGGATAAGAAATAAGCTTCCTCAACACATATTATGATTTCTCATAATTAAACACACATTCTCCGAGATATTTCTCAGGTCATCCTCCTCTCTGAGCTCACTCTAAGCGATGTCGTTTAGTTTTGCAACTTAACTCTCACTTTGTAATGGGTAATTTAAATTTCCTCTCCAGGCCCTGAGCTCTGGACATAAACTTAGAACTTTAGTCTCCCTCCTACCTAAAATCAGTGTTATAAATTTCTACAACATTCTTCCACAAGACACTCTGATCTCATCACCCTTCTGTTTAAAAAATTAAACGTGTAATGAATCATTATTATGAAAGATTGTTCAGTCTGAGCTACCCATTTTGTTAGCCAAGATTTTCCAAGTTTTGGACTCAGGCTATTTTTGTAATTTATTTCCATGACTAC
>NW_007750958.1:7940-9649 GCF_000696425.1 Galeopterus variegatus | reverse complement strand
CCAAGTTTTAACCTAGTAAGCAACACTATGCAAACACATTAGTATAAAAAGGTTTCCCCAATAACTATGAAGTATCTATTACCACGATTTCACAGAAGAAGGAAAAAGACCTCTAGAGACTTTAGAAATCACGTTCAAACTATTAAATGAAGCTGAAATCCAAACCCAGGTGCCAGGCCCTAAAATCCAGGTACTTTTTACTATTAGGTAATTATGGAATTACCTAATAATTCTCTTTAATTTGTTATCTATAATAAGCTACACACTAGGTACATAGAATCATATAGAAACAAAATATAAGGTAGCATAATTTATTGATAAGGCATTAAGGATTGAATTCAGACTGTTTGGGGTTTGAATCTATTTGATCTAGGACTAGAGTGTCTGGCATGAAGGGCNAGGTACTATTATTATTATTCCTGTTTTAAACTGAGGTACAGAAAGGTTGCAAATTGCCCAAGATTACCCAACAAGTAAGTGAAAATGCCAGGATAGGAAGATAAACAGGCTGTCCTGGATATCATGTTTTTTACCACTACACTGTGCTGCCTCTTTGAGTACTTGCATCTTTCTCAAAGTGCCTTTTAAAATTGCTATATNTTTTGAAGGTAGAAAGAACAGTATGTGCTCATAGATTACATGGGGAATGTGAGGGAAAGAGCTAGAGCTATATGATTCCGGTATTAAGGGATAGTTTGTTGAATACTTTATCAGGTTTGATCAGATATTAAGCATGGATCTTGAAAATTGAGAAGGCCATTTTGTGATGAGATTATATGCTGGATGAAATAATTGGTCCGACCTTCAATAGATTCCCTTGCATCTCAAAAATTGTATGTGTTATTATTACTAGAGCTTAGTCCCAAATTTTCTGCTAATGTTTGCAAAAATCTTATGTTTGTTTAAACAAATTTTAATTTACATTATGAGGTCACCCACATAAGCTTCTTTAGTGACATGGTTCCAATGATTTTCTTGGTTTTTTTCCCCCCAACAATTGTATATACTACTACTATTAATATTTATTTAATAATAATAATATCTGTGACTTATTGAGTGCTAACTGTATTAGGCAGTATTCTAAGTGATTTAAACATATCAATTTATTACATTCTCCAAACAGCTTTGTGAGGTACTATTATTATTATTCCTGTTTTAAACTGAGGTACAGAAAGGTTGCAAATTGCCCAACAAGTAAGTGAAATTGTCAGGATAGGAAGATAAACAGGCTGTCCTGGATATCATATTTTTTACCACTATACTGTGTTGCCTCTTTGAGTACTTGCATCTTTCTCAAAGTGCCTTTTAAAATTGCTATATGAGTCTTGTGACATAATAAAAGTAGGAAACATGAAGCCCACTTTATTTTTTTTCAGGTGAACAGATGAAAGCTCAGGGATGTTTGTGTAGCTTGTCCAAGGGGAAAAAACAAGGATGACCACCTTCATCTGTTCTGTGCTGCTTCTCTCAAGGGGATGAAGCAGTACAGTGCAGTGTCTATTTGCATGGTCATGGTTCTGACCTTTTTACACTTTTTAAGGAGGAAAATTTTCTCTGTGGATTGAAAGAGCAACTCTCCTTTCTTAGACCTCAGATGGATCACAACTGCATGGATGGTTATCTCATACTTCACAGTGTTTTGCACCCAGACAGGCAGTGATGTGTCATTGTTCTCAGGCAATTATCTGATAGAACAGTTGGGAAGATTA
>NW_007750958.1:2547-7386 GCF_000696425.1 Galeopterus variegatus | reverse complement strand
AAGGGGATGAAGCAGTACAGTGCAGTGTCTATTTGCATGGTCATGGTTCTGACCTTTTTACACTTTTTAAGGAGGAAAATTTTCTCTGTGGATTGAAAGAGCAACTCTCCTTTCTTAGACCTCAGATGGATCACAACTGCATGGATGGTTATCTCATACTTCACAGTGTTTTGCACCCAGACAGGCAGTGATGTGTCATTGTTCTCAGGCAATTATCTGATAGAACAGTTGGGAAGATTAAGTGAAATAACATTTATTCTTCTCAGACTACCAGGCACATGGTAAGTACTAAGAAAATGTAAGTGTAATCTGACCCAGGAATGAGTGATAAAAGTAAGAGTAATTTACAGAGAAGCATGAACATTCAACCCAAATGAAAATAAGCAATAAATATTTTGGAGACAACTGAGTGGTCACTTGCATCATCTGACTGGGGTCAGGAACTAACAGATATTGTACAGACTCCTAGAGATTGTAAGGTGGAGCTTGGAAGACGCCAGTCTCAGTGTTGCTGGAACCCTGCATTGGTAATGAGATTATGACATACTCATGTCAATTTGGTGACATGAGTGTGCTGTGAGTCATTTCCCATGCATGCGTAATTGGTCCATTTTTCTCCCCTTGTTTTGACAGGTGAAACACAATTTCAAAATTGCATCCATGGAGAACAGCACTGAAGTGAAAGAATTTAGACTCTTGGGACTGACTGACATCCCAGAGCTGCCAAGTCCCCCTCTTCATAACATTTACCCTGATTTATCTCATCACTCTTGTTGGAAACCTGGGGATGATCACGTTGATTCTGTCAGACTCTCGTCTCCACACGCCCATGTATTGTTTCCTCAGTAACCTCTCTCTGGCAGACTGTGTTTACTCCTCTGCCGTCACTCCCAAGGTGATGGCTGGGCTTCTCACAGGAGACAAAGTTACCTCCTACGGGGGATGTGTTGCTCAAATGTTCTTCTTTGTGGCCTTTGCCAGTGTTGACTGCTTTCTACTTGCCATCATGGCCTATGATCGTCATGCAGCAGTATGTAAGCCCTTACATTACACCACCACTGTGACCACCAGTGTGTGTGCTCAGATGGTGATGGGCTGCTATGCCTGGGGTTTTCTTGAAACTGCCATCTACACTGGGTCCACCTTCTGCCTCTCCTTCTGCCATTCTAATGTGGTCCACCACTTTTTCTGTGATATCCTCCCAATCCTGGCTCTTTCCTGCTCTGATACCTACATGAATGAAATTGTGCTCTTCATATTAACATCTTTCAATGTCTTTTTTGCTCTGATAGTTATCTTGACCTCCTATTTACTCATCTTCATTTGCATCCTGAGCATGCGCTCAGCAACAGGACGGAAGAAAGCCTTCTCCACCTGTGCATCTCACTTCACTGCTGTAACCATATTCTATGGATCTATAATCTTCATGTACCTACAACCCAGCTCTAGTCATTCCATGGACAATGACCAAATGGCATCTGTGTTCTATACAATAATCGTCCCCATGTTGAACCCAATTGTCTATAGTCTAAGGAATAAAGAGGGTAATAATTCTTTCAGGAAAGCCATTGAGAAGATGAAGACTCTGCTCAGCTCATAATTTTAATTAGGGAGATTATATAATCTGTATAGTTAATTGGTTATCTGTTCTTGTGCAACAAACTATCCCAAAACTTACTGGCTTAAAACAATTGTTCATTGCTTTTTATAATTCTGTGAGCAGGACAGTCCTTTTGTCAGTTTCACCTGGACTTACTTGTGAGGTTGCCTATGTTCCAGAAGGTTAGCTTGTCTGTAAGATCCAAGGTGGCCTCATTCACATGAATGGATATTGAAGCTTGCTGCTCTCTAGGTCACCTTATTTCTTTTCTACATAGTCTTTCATTCCCCAGAAACTGAACCAGCTTTCTTACATGACATCTTCAGGCCAGAATTCTCCCAGTGTAAAAGCAAAACTGAATGGCTCCTTGAAGTCTAGACTCCCAAACTTCATACAACATTTTTTCCACCTCATTATACTTGTCACTGCTAGTCAAAGTGCAGACCCAGATTCAACTATGAGGAAAGTAGCTGCAAAGAATTTGTGGCCATAGTTAATCTATCACAGTTAGAAATTAGACTAAACTGCTGCAGCAAAGAAAGCCAAATATACTGCATTAATAAGAGAGCAAAGTATTTCTCAAGCATCAGTAGCTAATGTAGAAGTGTGAAAATGAACTGTCTAGACTGCTGTGATGTTTTAGTCATTCTGGAATACATGTTCCATTTCATGTTGTCTCTATCATCTCCAAGAATGATGAAACTCTGTTCCAATTATAACTATTATAGCTGGAGGAAAGGAAAAAAGAAGTGATGGAGGAAAAACAATTTATTTTCTAGCAAGTGACGTAATAGCCATACATATTACTTTTAAGCACATTCCATTGGCAAGAATTCAGTCATGTGGTCAAAACTAGCTGCAAAACTGACTTTAAATTTTAATCTCTAGCTGAGTGGCAATGCATTTAGCTGAAATCCCCAATACTCTAGAAGAAGAAGAGAATGGAGTTTTGAGGAAAACCAAGAGTCTGCCACATGATTTGTACCTGAATCTGAACTGACAGATTTATCTCCCAAATGGGATCTCTAACTGTTTTTTTTTTTTCCCCTCCTGGGACCTCTTTTCCTAGAACTTGGATTACTTCTCAAATAAGCCCTTTCTTGACCACTCCATTTAAATATTTACCCTAAGTAATCCCTTACCTTCCTATATCTTCTTCATAGAATTTAAATAAATCTTTGAAATTATATGATATATTTGCTTAATTGTTTGTTTTCCATTTCCTCCAAATAAAATGTAATATTATACATGTAACATAACCTGTATGAACTAGCCCCCAAGTTGGCTAGATTATTTTTTAACTTATTTGAAAAGTGAAGATTATGTAATTTGATGATGTATTAGATGTGAGTGTGAGAAAAATAATTACGAAGATTTTTGTTTGTTTTGTATAACTTAGTTTTCTAAGGAAGGATAAATTGACCACTATGTGAGATGTGAAAAATTATGATGGTAGGTTTGTGATGATGGGAGGAGGCCATGAGTTTCATTTTGTGCATATGAAAGTTGCGATGTCTCTTGGATGCCACCAGCAAAAGTTAGTACTGGAATGAACATATAAACTGCCAAAAGAATAGATTTTAAGTGTTTTTAATCACAAAAAATAATAAGCATGTGAGATGATGGATTTGTTGATTAACCTGATCTAATCATTTCACATTGTAAACATACAAAAGCCATTTATTACAAGCCCACCGGCAGTATTATTCTGAATGGGGAAAGATTGAAGGCCTTCCCCTTAAGGACAGAAACAAGACAAGGATGTCCACTCTCATCACTTCGATTCAACATAGTACAGGAGTTACTAGCTAGAGCAGTCAGGCAAGAGAAAGAAATAAAGGGAATCCAGATTGGAAAAGGTGAAGTCAAACTTTCCCTATTTGCAGATGACATGATACTATATATAGAAAAACCTAAAGACTCTATCAAAAAACTCCTAGAACTGGTTAATATCTTCAGTAATGATGCAGGATACAAAATAAATGCCCCAAATCAGTAGCATTTATATACTCAAATAATGAATAAACAGAGAAATAAAGAAAGTAAGCCCATTTACAATTGTCACCAAAAAAATACAATACCTAGGGATTGATTTAACCAAGGAGGTGAAAGAACTCTACAATGAGAATTACAAATCACTTCTGTAAGAAATTAAGAAGATACAAAAAGATGGAAAGGCATTACATGCTCTTAGATTGAAAGAATTAACATTGTGAAAATGTCTATATTATCCAAAGTGATCTACAGATTCAATCTACAGATGCAATCCCCATCAAAATACCAATGACATTCTTCACAGAAATGGAAAAAAAACAATCTTCCCTTTCTATGGAAAAACAAAAGACCCAAAAATAGCCAAAGCAATCCTGTGCAAAAAAAAAAACAAAGACACAGGCATAACTCTGCCTGACTTCCAATTATACTACAAAGCTGTTGTAACCAAAACAGCATGGTACTGGTATAAAAATAAACATTCAGACCTGTGGAGTAGAACAGTGAACCCAGAAATCACTCCTCAGGCTTATAGCCATCTGATATTAGACAAATGCAACAAAAATATAAATTGGGGAAAAGATTGCCTCTTCAACAAGTGGTGCTGGGAAAACTGGATATCCGTATGCAGAAGAATGAAACTAGAGATGCATCTCTCGCCATACACTAAAATCAACTCAAAATGGATTAAAGGCCTAAATATAATACCCAAAACTGTAAAATTACTAAGGGATAATACAGGTGAAACACTTCAGCAGTTAGGTCAGGACACATGCTTTATTAACATGAGCCCCAAAACACAAGCAGCAAAAGAAAAAATAAACAAATGGGACTATATTGAACTAAAATGTTTTTTGCACAGCAAAAGAAACAATCAACGGAGAGAAAAAAACAACCTACAAAATGAGAGAAAATGTTTGCCAACTATGCATCCTACAAGGGATCAATATCCAGAATATACATAGAACTCAAGCAATCATACAGTAAAAAAATAAATGACCCAATTAAGAAATGGGCAAAAGAGCTGAATAGACATTTTTCAAAGGAAAACATACAAATGGACAACAGATACATGAAAAAAAAATGCTCAACATCACTAGTCATCAGGGAAATGCAAATTAAAACCACACTGAGAAACCACGTCACTCTATTTAGAGTGGCTATAATCAAAAAGACAGTGAATAACAAATGCTGGCAAGGGTGTGGAAAGAAGGAAACACTACTACACTGTTCGTGGGACTGTAAAT
>NW_007750958.1:0-1631 GCF_000696425.1 Galeopterus variegatus | reverse complement strand
CCAAATGACCCAATTAAGAAATGAGCAAAAGAGCTGAATAGACATTTTTCAAAGGAAAACATACAAATGGACAACAGATACATGAAAAAAAATGCTCAACATCACTAGTCATCAGGGAAATGCAAATTAAAACCACACTGAGATACCACGTCACTCTATTTAGAGTGGCTATAATCAAAAAGACAGTGAATAACAAATGCTGGCAAGGGTGTGGAAAGAAGGAAACACTACTACACTGTTCGTGGGACTGTAAATTAGTACAAACTCACTGGAAAACAATTTGGAGGTTTCTCAAACAACTCCAGATAGATCTTCCATATGATCCAGCAATCCCTTTTCTGGTTATATATCCAGAAGAATGGAAATCATCATGTCGAAGAGATACCTGCACTCCCATGCTTATTGCAGCTCTGTGTACAATAGCCAAGATATGGAACTAATCTAAATGTCCATCAATAGATGATTGGATAAGGAAACTGTGGTATATGTACACTATGGAATACTACTCTGCCATAAAAAAGAATGAAATACTCTCATTTGCAACAATATGGATGAAACTTGAGTAACTTATGTTGAGGGAAACAAGCAAAGCACAGAGGGATAAATACCACATATGCTCACTCATATGTGGGAGCTAAGAGAGAAAGGCAGGAAAGAAAGACCACAGTAGTGCCATGACCCAACTGAGGGAGAGCACATTCCTAGNTAGATTTTTGGTGCTTTTAATCACAAAAAATAATAAGCTTGTGAGATGATGGATTTCTTGATTAGCCTGATCTAATCATTTCACATTGTAAACATTCAAAATCCATTTATTACAAGCCCACCACCAGTATTATTCTGAATGGGGAAAAATTGAAGGCCGTCCCCTTAAGGACAGGAACAGGACAAGGGGGTCCATTCTGACCACTTCTATTCAACATAGTACTTGAGGTACTAGCTAAAGCAGTCCGGCAAGAGAAAGAAACAAAGGGAATCCGGATTAGAAAAGATGAAGTCAAACTTTCCCTATTTGCAGATGACATGATACTATATATATAGAAAAACCTAAAGACTCTATCAAAAAGCTGCTAGTGCTGGTTAATAACTTCAGTAACATTGCAGGATACAAAATAAATGCCCCTAAATCAGTAGCATTTATATATTCAAACAATTAATTAACAGAAAGATAAATAAAGTAAGCCCATTTACAATTGTCACCAAAAAAAAAACAAAAAAAAAAAAAAAAAATACAATACCTAGGGATCAATTTAACCAAGGAGGTAAAAGACCTCTACCATGAGAATTACAAACCACTTTTGAAAGAAATTAAAGAAGATACCAAAAGATGGAAAGACATTCCATACTTTTGGGTTGGAAGAATCAACATCGTGAAAATGTCTATACTACCCAAAGCGATCTACAGATTCAATGCAATCCCCATCAAAATACCAATGACATTCTTCACAGAAATAGAAAAAAACAATCTTACCTTTCATATGGAAAAACAAAAGACCCCTAATAGCCAAAGCAATTCTGAGCAAAATAAAAAAAGACAGAGAACCCAGAAATCACCCCTCAGGCTTACAGCCATCTGATATTGGACAAAGGCAACAGAAATCTACATTGGGGAAAAGACTGCCTCTTCAACA
>NW_007750957.1:9358-9650 GCF_000696425.1 Galeopterus variegatus | reverse complement strand
AGGTCTCCCTCTACTCCTCCATGCCCCACGGAGACTTTACTCAGGGTTTCTCTTCCTTGGCACTAGTGACATTTAAGGCTGGATAATTCTTTGTCGTGGGAGACCTGTTTTATGCACTGTAGAACATACAGCTGCATCCCAGGCCTCTACCCGCTAGATGCCAGTAGCACCACTCCCACCACCACCCCCATCCCCCAGCATTGTGACAATCAAAAATGTCTCTAGGCCTTATCAAATGTCTGAGGATGGGAGGCAAAAATGCCCCTGCTGGAGAACCACTGCCCAGATGGAA
>NW_007750957.1:6818-7118 GCF_000696425.1 Galeopterus variegatus | reverse complement strand
GAGCAGTTCCGTCCACCCGGGCGGGACACCTAAAGGGGCTCTCATGCAGTGGGCAAGGGCTGTGCTTCTGACGGTTGCCAACTGGCGACAGTCCCTCAACTTAACCAGCTGTCATCCCCTGACATTTATTTTCTACCAGAAAGCCTAGTTCAGAACGTTCCCCTCTAGAACAGCTGCCTTGGGTAACAGCACTCACACTGGATTATGTCCACATTCCTTAGTGCACGACAAGCTCCTCAGCTTTTTTCTTTAACACTTTTTGAGCTTTCTCCAGTTCTCAGCCAAAATACTCATAGATGC
>NW_007750957.1:3330-4007 GCF_000696425.1 Galeopterus variegatus | reverse complement strand
CTTTCCATCCTGATTTGTCCTAGTAGCTTGGGGGTCAACTCCTGTAACAAAGGCCCATTGCTTTCACTCGATTAAAGGTAAGCATTTCCTCAAGGGCACTATTATCCACTGCTTTGCCAAATCACCCTGCTTCTACAGTCACAGAAGCTTCAGTGAGCCCCTGTCTTATCCATGTCAGAGGCTTGGTGGCCCAGGTAAGAAAAGGAGGTTTCCTCCTGGGGTCAGATCAATTTCCTTCTAGCTCTGATAATTCTAATTAATTTCAAGGGATGACAAGGAGAGATGACTTTGTCACTGGGAGGGGCCACTATATAAGGGCAGGAAGGAGTCCTCAGTGAGTCCCCCTCCTGTGCAGTAGCAGCCAAATGAGTCCCAGTCTGGGTGTCCAGGTCTCCCTCTACTCCTCCATGCCCCACGGAGACTTTACTCAGGGTTTCTCCTCCTTGGCACTAGTGACATTTAAGGCGGGATAATTCTTTGTCGTGGGGGACCTGTTTTATGCACTGTAGAACATACAGCTGCATCCCAGGCCTCTACCCACTAGATGCCAGTAGCACCACTCCCACCACCACCCCCATCCCCCAGCACTGCGACAATCAAAAATGTCTCTAGGCCTTGTCAAATGTCTGAGGATGGGAGGCAAAAATGCCCCTGCTGGAGAACCACTGCCCAGATGG
>NW_007750957.1:0-1342 GCF_000696425.1 Galeopterus variegatus | reverse complement strand
TTCTCTCACTGGCTTCTCCCTCAGAAAGTATCATTGTAAAACAGGGCAAAGGAACAGGAGAAGGAAGTTTTTTTTTAAATGAGCATTTGTAAGTGTTGGGATTCCAACTGTCCTTTCATAATGAAAAAGGAATAGTTGTAAGGCCGGCAGCGTTTACCTGTAATAGCCCACGAGGAAAGCCCTGGTCAGAAGGAAGATGAGAGCAGGTGTGAGCAGTTCCGTCCACCCGGGCGGGACACCTAAAGGGGCTCTCATGCAGTGGGCAAGGGCTCTGCTGCTGACGGTCGCCAAGTAGCGACAGTCCCTCAACTTAACCAGCTGTCATCCCCTGACATTTATTTTCTACCAGAAAGNATGTATAGTCCAAAAGCTGGTGAATGGAAGAAGAACCAGCAAGAAAGCTTTTTGCAACTCTGCTAGAGTGAACCACCTACTCCCAGTTTGGACCAGAAATCTTTGTCAGTCACCACAGTGCCTGCAACAAAACCATAGCACATAAGTTCACAGAGGACAGAGACTGTGTATTGTCATCCACGGACCCACAGCTCCGAGGATAGCACCAACACATGGTGGATGCTCAAGAAATATTTCTGTGTGAAAGAATAAACCAACTCCTCACCCAGGGGATGAGCTAGTGGTAGGAAAGAATAGACTCACAGGCCCCAGGGACTCTTGGGAGCCCACGTTGGGAAAGAAACCAAACAAATATAGCCCCAAATGAACATTTTTTAAAAGACAGGAAGGAAATGCTCTAAATGCACTAAATATTAACCATGTCCTTCTATGGTGATAAGAAAGTGGATGCCTTTTAAAATTTTTCCTTTTGTTTCTAAATTCCCCAGTAGTCTATGAGTGTGTATTACCTTTACTTTCTTTCTTCTTTTTTTTTTTGTTAAATTTTTATTTTGTCAATATACAATGTATATGATTATTATGGCCCATCACCGACACGTTCCTCCCTCCTCCCTCTCTCCCCTCCCCCCAAGAATGTCCTTTCCATTTGCTTGTTGTAACAACTTCAAAAAAGTATAGTTGTTATATCTTCTTCCACCCCCCTCTGGTTTTTTTTTTTGTGTGTGTGTGTGTGTATGTGCGTGAATTAATTTGTTTATTTTTAGCTCCCACCAATGAGTGAGAACATGTGGAATTTCTTTTTCTCTGCCTGACTTGTTTCACTCAATATTATTCTCTCAAGGTCCATCCATGTTGTTGCAAATGGTAGCATTTCATTCGTTTTTATAGCTGAGTAATATTCCATTGTGTAGATATAACACATTTTCTGTATCCACTCATCCGATGATGGACATTAGGGCTGATTCCAACTCTTGGCTATTGTAAAGAG
>NW_007750956.1:0-9651 GCF_000696425.1 Galeopterus variegatus | reverse complement strand
ACTTCCATGACTACCTTCAACTAGGCTCACCTTCTGATGTGAGCTGACACGTAACCTTTAAACTATTAAAAATACTGCAGTATTTTATGTTTACCAATTAAATACATTTGCCTATTCATAATGATGTCTGCTTTTCTAATTAAAAGAGAGTGTCTACACAATAAAACTACTACTAAGGTACTTGGAATGTGGTATTTGCACATCACTTGGCATTATCTTACAATTTGACTACTTTAAAACTTTTATTTTTTGTTTGTTTGTTTTATCATTATATAATGTAAACATTTTTTGTGTCCCTTTACTAATTACTCCCTAACCTCCCACCCACCCCATTTCCCACCTCTGGTAGCCTCAGTTCTATTTTCTCCATTTGAAAGTTCAAGGAATTACTGTGATTGTTGTATCTTTCTTTCTTTGTTATTTTTTTTCCAACTCCCACTTTTGAGTGAGGACATGCAGTATTTCTCTTTCTGTACCTGTCTTATTTCACTTAACATAATTTTCTCTAAGTTCATCCATGTTTCTCCAAATGGCAGAATTTCATTCCTTTTTCTGGCAGAGTATTATTCCATTGTGTATACATACCACTTTTCCTTACCCAGTTGTCCATCAATGGACATTTAGATTGGTGCCAACTCTTAGCTATTGTGAACAGAGCTACAATAAACAACGGAGTGCAGTTATCCCTTTGACATGATGATTTCCATTCTTTTTTTTTTTTTTCTTTTTGTCTTTTTTTTGATTTCCATTCTTTTGGGTATATACCCAGCAGTGGGACTGCTGGATCATATGGCAGTTCTATCTGTAGTTGTTGAGGAACCTCCGTACTGTTTTCCATTATGGCTGCACTAAATTACAGTCCCACCAACAGTTTAGGAGAGTTCCTCTTTCTCTGCAAACCTGAACAGACCAATAACAAGCAACAAGATTGAAGCAGTAATCAGCAGTCTCCCAACAAAGAAAAGGCCAGGACCAGATGGCTTTACTGCTGAATTCCACCAAACATTTAAAAAGAAGAATTAATACCAATTCTCTCCAATCCATTACAAAAAAATTGAAACAGGGGCCATTCTCCCAAATTCATTCTATGAGGCCAGCATCACCCTGATACCAAAACCCGACAAAGATACAACAAAAAAGAAAACTAGAGGTCAATCTCTCTGATGAACATAGATGCAAAAATCCTCAACAAAATATCAGCAATCAGAATACAGCAATATATCAAAAAAATTATACACCGTAATCAAGTGAGATTCATCCTAGGGATGCAAGGATGATTCAACATACACAAGTCAATAAATGTGACACACCACATTAACAAAGTCAAGGACAAAAAACATATGATTACCTCAACAGATGCAGAAAAAGCATTTGACAAAATTCAACATACTTTCAATGATAAAGACTCTCGGCAAATTAAGTATAGAAGAAAAATATCTCAACATAATACAAGCCATATATGACAAACCCACTACGAATATCTTCCTGAATGGGAACAAGACAAGGATGCCCGTTCTCACAACTCCTAGTTAAAATAGTATTAGAAGTACTAGCTAGAGTGATAAGGCAAAACGAAGAAACAAAGGGCATCCAGATTAGAAAAGATGAAGTCAAACTGTTCCTGTCTGCAGAAGACATGATCCTATACATAGAAAAACCTAAAGATTCTACCAAAAATCTCTCAGAGCTGATAAACGATTTCAGTAAAGTTGCAGGATACAAAAAAAACATGTAAAAATCAGTAGTTTTTTATACTCCAACAAAACTTTAATAGAACTTACTAAAATTAAGAATGATATTTTCAGTAGACTACAATAGGTTTTATCTGAGACTTCTTGTTGGTTTTACCAAATATCTAACTGAAATGAAATAAAGAAAAGTGAGAAAAATGAACATGACCTCATTTGCAATTAACAAAGTATTCCATTTACTATAGCCTCACTTCTGATATACACTAGAACTGCACTATTACCAATAATAAAAGCCTACCTAGCATTTACATACATTTTATATTATATACTTACCTGCATAGGTTTTAGTTTTCCTTTTATCTCCATCCCTGGAATTTGCACATACCATGTTACCGATAAATTTCGCTGTATGGACAAAAGCATGTTGACTGGTTCTAAAATTTCAATGTCCTGCTGTGGCAAGCCATCCTGCAAAATAGTCCTGGGGAAAAAAAGTATCTCATTTTTGTTCCCTGAAATTTACATTTTAAAAAAAAGGACTAGCATATTATGTAACCATTTCCACATAGCATTTTCCAAAACACTAACGGCTATCAGAATTTTCAAACTTACTTCTTTTCACAAATCAATCGAATCTGAATAAAGATTATATGCAGAGCTATCTAAAACAAAGCCTATATAACACTGATTTCAACAATATAATTATCACTAAGTATGATTATTGCATTATCATCTATCACAAAGACTGTTTGATATAGCATCTAGTACAACATCATACAAGCAAATGTTACATCTCCTAAAACTGGAGAATAAAGAAAGTGGTCATATACATAAGCCCTTAATATGTTATTAGTATTTCTCCAAACTCAAGCTTTTCAAGATTGGAAAAACTCACCAAATTTAAAAGCTAAACAAATATATGGAAATAATCATTTCTAGCTTGGCTGCCAACAACCATCTGCACAACCACATAAGTACTTGCCATTCAACAGAGCCAACACTTTCCCATTTAGATTCAATAATACTTAATTAAGATACCTCACTGAGAATTCTCAAATGTGACAAGGTTTCAAAATGAGAAATAAACCTTAAATTTTATTAAATTCTAGGAAGTTTTCTTTTTTTTTTTTGACTGATAAGGGGATTGTAACACTTGGCTCGGCATTGTCCACACCACACTCAGCCAGTGAGCGCACCAGCCATCCCTATACAGGATCCAAACCCACGGCCTCGGTGCAAGGAAACAGCTACGTGCAAAGCGAAAAATATAAAAATGAAAATAAATGTATATTAAGTATTATTGTGTAAACTATAATTTTATAATAGGTAATTGTTATAGAATGGAAAAAAATCACATTATAAGTTTAGTAAGACAAAATACAGATTCTATGAGGTGCACTACTATTAACCACCTACAAAAAAACCAATAGTCAACATTTCATAATTAGAAGAAATAAGGAACGAGAACCACAAATTACCAGAGTATTTTACCCTAGGCAAAAATGCGATGAAATCCTATTTCTAAAATACACAATTAAATTATATATTTATACCTGGACAGTTTCAACTGGGTGAGTTGGATGTTCATTTTATCAATGACTGGGGGAAGAGAATAATTATGCTTCATAGGAACCAAGCTAAATTGGTTTTCAATTCTGATTAAACCCAAATCTGCTATAATGGCATTAGGTGATACAGAAGACTGAGGAATAATAATAACTGGTGCTTTCAAATTGATATCCATCGAAAGGCGAAAACTTTTTTGAGCCAAGTCTTTCATGCTGGAAGCAGCTCTTTCTGCAGCCTGGACTGTGGCTGCACTCAAAGCTTCTTTGGCAGTTTGGAAATTGTTGAGGAAGTTCTGTTAGAAGAGACCCATATTTAGAGAGTTTCCCCAAAAAGGTATTTACTTTTAAAAGAAAAAACTTTAAAAATCACTTACTTTAAAAAGAAAAATTAAATAAAAGAGAATATAAAAGAGACTTATTTATGATTGTGTACACGAAGACAGTAAAGTCTAGAAAGATACTAGAGCTACCTCTAGTACCAAGAGATAACAATAGTTACCTCTAGGAAGGAAGAATTCTTCCTTCAATAGTTAACCTCTAGGAAGTTACCTCTAGGAAGGAAGGATAGTTACCTCTTGGAAGGAAGAATTCTTCGACTTTAATTTTATATAGTCATGCGTCGCTTAAAGATAGGGACATGTTCTGAGAAATGTGTTGTTAGGAGATTCTGTCATTGTGCAAACATCATACCTACACAAACCTAAATGGTATGGCTTTCTACACACCCACCAGGCTATATGGTATAGCCATTATGATCTTTTGGGACCAGTGTCATATATGTGGTCCGTTGTTGACCAAAACATCGTTATGTGTTGCATGACTACATTTCATAATTATTTGATTTTTATGACAAATTTTTGTAATAATTCTTCTTTAAATCTCCTTTTTATTAATGAATGTTGGCCATTTTACACTTGAATTTAAATGAAAAGAATGAAAGACAGCACTATATTTCTCCAACAATGGGTTCAATTCTGTATCTCTAGGTTATAGGAATAAAGTTAATTCTTAGAAACTAAGGTCCTGGCAGCTTATTTCTCAAGATTTATTTTTAAAATGTATTCAAACATGAGTAAAGACAGTTAACTGTCTATCATCCTGCATTCATTAATAAGAATCAAAACTTCATTATTTATAGCAAGATGCATGTCATCACAATTTCAACTAAAAAATAGATTTTTCCCAATGAAGAAAAGATCATTCTTAGCAATATTCTTGATGCTCATCCATTAATAATACAAAAGCAACTTAATCCCCACCCCCCACATAAATTACTTTCTGGAAAAGTGAACATGGTTTAGGCAGAAATTCATGACTTAGAAACCCTGCTAAGAGGCATAGGTAGATTTAAACTCTTCAGTCCATGACACTTAAATGGAAATAAATAATAAAAATAAAAGAATTTCAGGGTCTTGTTGATCACAATTATAAGCAAAAGCTCTAAGTTCCAATATCAGTCCTTCAAATTCATGATGAGCTTCCTCATAAAATTCTTTTAGTTAAATATCCTTAAGGGTATTTCATCAAAGAAGTAACACTGAAAAGCCCTAAATTAAAACATCAAAAAGTACTTTTAAAATACATAACTATGAAAACATTAGAGAATAATAGTTTATATGCACAAAACAATAATTTTAAAAATTTGTTTGTTTATCTACCATATAAAGGATTTCCTTAAATATAATATTCTGTTTAGCATTTGGGTGTTTATGATACAGCCCTATCAGTGAAGATTTTGACTATCTAGGTTCAGTTGTACATGCAAAGATATTTAAGCCTCAATGAGAAATAAACACAGTTAAAATAAAAACTTACCAAAAGAGACATGAAGAATTTATGAACATAAACAATCTGAATACAACCCACTTTGAGACTAAGTTTCCCGTCTACTTTAGACATATCAGCATAGGACTCTCCTTCTGTAGCATCTGGATAAAGAGTCATTTGGAACCTAAAGACTTCATCTCCCAAAATAGAGACAGCCTAAAAGTATTAGATTAACTGGTTATTAAATCAAAAGAGCTGTAAAGCCCTTATCAATGTATTATAAATATGTTCCCTTATTACAGAATCCTGGATATGTTTGTTTGTGTGTGTGTGTGTGTGTGTGTATATATATATATATATATATATATATATATATATATATATATATATATACATGTACATATAAATGTATATATGAAGAATCAACATATAAATCCAACCTTAAAAATTACCAGTTAAAAACATTCTACTTGACAGTAACTTTTTCCTATTTCTATAAAAATCATTTTATCAATAGAAATATCGATCACTTACTTGTGCAGAAATAACTCTTTCAAATCACTGTATACCAGGAGACCTAGTCTATATACAAGGTGAAAGCAGGCTATTACCATTTTCATCTCCAACCCCTAACAAAGTACCTGTCACATGACAGACTAATAAATGTATACTGAACAAATGAATAACAGCATCTCAAATCCAAAGAACAAAATAAATTTCAATATAGAAATCTATTTTTTAATTACCTTTTTGTGAGTAGACAACAAATCAACATTTGTAACTATGATATTCTTAAGTCTGGCAAACACATCAGTCTCCTTTGGCTTCACAGAAATAGAGGCATCCATTCCTATGGGAAACATAATATTTACAAGCTTTTCATCCAAACTTAGTGAGCCAATTCAATGGTATTTAAATTCAATAATATACTACCAAAATATACAGTGAATAAAAATTACTCATAATGAAATATATTAAAGGTATCAGCTTCCAAGTATGAGACACCTAAGAAAGCTTATAATATATTTAAGTGTCACCAGCATCCCATACATAAGTAGTGGAAATTTTAAAACAAAACAACAACAAATTCCAAAGAAAATTAATGACATTTCTCCAAACATAAACATCCTGGGCATTGGCAAGATCACAAGTGTCATTTAGGAAGACAATGTATTTGTTTAAATCTATCTCACAAAAGTTTATTATATTAAAACTGTTGCTCCAGTAACTAAAAATAAATGAACATCATTTGATGAGTAAGTATTCTTATTTCTACAATAAACTATCTAGAATATAGTCTTCTAAGATTTCTCACCAAAAAAATGTCACTCATAATTTCTAAAGGCATAATGATTTCTACAACTGCTCCTGAGTAGAGAATGTCTGTAGCTAAGATCCAAGCCCAAACCATTACCATACCTCCCATAACATAGATATATAGTAATATTTGTTGAATGGAGCTAATTTTTTTAACTTTTTTAAAAAGTGCTTACTGTATACCAAGCACTTTTCTAAACATATGTAAATGCACAAACTTTCTTTAATCCTTACAACAATCCCCTGAATAATTATTACTATTTCCATTTTACAGAAGAGGGAACTAAGACATAGGAAGGTTAATTAATTTGCTCAAGGTCGGGCAGTGTTAGCTTCAGGACTTGAACCTTGACGGGCTGGCTCTAGAATCCACAATAAGATCTGAACCATTATATCATGTTGACTCATTCTTATATCAAGCTGATGCTGGAAAAAACTTACAAAATTTCTTTTAAAAACTTAGTATCCTGATGCTATATATATGCACAAATGACAAGGAAAATAAAGATAACGACATTTTTTTACTCAGTAAAATTCTGAAAATGCAATCAGAACAGTAAGAGATTAAGCCTTAGATTTATTCTGAAATTTTTTAAATACATAAGAAATGTCTTGTCAGCAATGAATCATAACAAATTTACTTCTAATGTGTCAAAGTACATCTTTTAAAAGTTTGCATAAGTATTCAATATAAGTAAATCAAAAGATGACTACAAGAAATCCACCATGTACAAATTCATTTTTCTTGGATGTTTATATAAAGAAACAAGTAACCAAGGAATAGTTATTTGTATTTTAATGATTTAATAATTTAATAATTACCATGTATTTTAATATCTGCAATGTTACACTTCTGATCACAGATAAAGACATTAAATGCATTTAATTCAGCTATGACCTTTAAATCAAACACATCATCTTGAGAAATGCTGCTGGACACTGAAAAGTAATAGAAACTTGTGATTAGCAAACTGCAAAAGATGTAACACTCAAAATAATCTCAAATTCACTAAAACAAAAGTACATAATGTACTATGAGGAACCAAAAAGACCTCCGTTAAGATAACATATAACTAATATGAATATGAAACAATTTTCTAATGCCAATCAGACAAAAACTAGCATGTTTCCTTTTCAATTAAGAATAAAGACAACTATTAATAGCACCTTGAATGTATAATTTACTAGATGGAAACTTTACTATAATTTTTCCTCTGGGAAAAAAGACCTTCTATATTAGAATTCTATTACTCCAAGATTTTGATTTTGAACTCCTTTTCATATCATATATCAGAATAAGTCATGAAAAACTGAAAGAGTGATGAATAGTTAACAAAATACATATGATTTACTATGGCACTTACAATACACATTATTAATCATACAATCAATTTCTCTAGATTATACTTTATTGCTCCATAAAAAATCTAAAATAAATGCTATGAGAAACAAACATAAAGGGCTACAGTTAAAAAAACACAAAAAAGTATTTTTTTATAATGTGTGTATGCGTGTGTGCATGTGTAAGAATCACGATGGAATGAACTCCCTTAAACTACTTTAGTTCAGGTCCTGATTGATAAATTTAGTATACATTTTTCTAGAAAACTGTGTTGCCTGAAGCAAACAGATCTTTCTATGAAACTGCAAAAGCATGGGGGATAGTAGTCCTTAATCACCAATATGATGACGGTTGTTTTTTTGCCCTTCATATTTAACATAAAATAGCATTAATCAAAACATAAAGACCAACCATATAGCAAAACTGGATGACTCTTTGGATAAATATTATTTGAAGTATGCTGTGAGTTTAAAACATTGCTTTTTCATTTATTCAACTGTACTACATTTACTTTATGTATATGTTATATAAAGAAGAGGTACTTCTAAGGATATTATATGTCTAAGGATATTAATGTGACAAGTACATTAAAGACAAAGAAGGTAAAACACTCTTACTCTAGTTTATAAAAAAATTACTAATCTGTTCCATGGTTTTAAGAATATCAAATCCTTGTATCAGACCTAATAGTACTGACAGTTTTACACTGAAGATGCCAGTAATATAGATATAACTGAAACTGGTAATGGTCTGAAAATTATTAGATGTTAAATATTCGCATCACATAATATAAAAACAAAAAATTAAAATGGTATCAGGCTTAAAAACAGGCATGTATGAAATTGGGGGACAGACCCTGATCTCTTCTAGCTATTCTTCTGTCCCAGACAGAGCAGGCCTTGACTGGGGGAAAGGGAGATAGCTAAAGAAAATGTACTTGACCAAGGAGGATGGGCTGGATTCCTAAAAGTAACAAATTCAGTTACTAATAGGAGTAGAGTTGATTAAATGTAAACTTCCTTAGGCTAAGACTTGACTTAGCAGTCAGGATGTTTGTTCCTTAAATAAAAACGCCTTATGGCTTAAGATAACATCTATAACACCAATCTCAAGTTGTCTTTGCAGATAACAATTACAAGCCTGCCTTGAAGTTTATATGCCTCCAGACTGGAGGGAGCTAAGGAGGACCTTAGCCAGGATGCCAGAAATAATTTTGCTGATCTCACCACCAACTAATCAGATTCACAAACAACTCACAGAACCCCCAAACATGATTCTGCTCTATAAATGCTTGTGATTTTAAGTAGTCAGGTAGTCCGGGGTCTTAAAGCTCCTTTAGCTACCATTGGCTCCTTTGAATGGCCATCCAAATAAATGCTAACCTTTAACACTACATACTTTGGTGTCAGAGACTTCTTAGTCATTTGGGTGGCGGATGAGGAACCCCCTTGTTTCGGTAACACATGTTCTTTATTTGCTCAGAATACTTCATACCTAATACTTCATAGAACAAGTCATGTGCCTGAGGAACATGTGCCTTTATCTGTATGTGATCTGAATATAGTTATAGTTAGAAACCAAACTGAGTTTGTCTCTTCCAGAAGATGCTTCCTTTGGTGTCCTGCAAAGCACAAAATTGTTCAATACCAGAAAGACCTACTTGACTAATTGAACTGGGCCATTGTCACAATACATTATTGTATCTGTACCTTAACTTCTTCCTTTCTCACTTTCATTGGACTGAAGACTGCAGAGAAGTAAATGCAAAGTATATACAACTTTTATTTTACATAAAAGCTAGACAGTGAAATCAAATATAAATACGTGACTAATATTAAACAACATTTATTTAAAATCCTTCACTATATTGCCCTATAATTCCATCGGGAAAAAACATGCTTTCTTTTGAAACTAACCTAATCTGTCAGAGCAGCTATAATATCAAGGTGCTAAATATTTATCTTAG
>NW_007750955.1:9419-9651 GCF_000696425.1 Galeopterus variegatus | reverse complement strand
GAAGGAATTCTTGGGTAGACTCAGGAATAGCTTTAGCACATTCCTTTCCGCCAATACATCAGTGAGTTCTTTTGCAATTTTTCATAAAACTCATGACTGTTGGATGGGTTTTCTTGATCTTTATTGAATCAACATGAATTCGTTTACACTTATTTGTAACACCCTCATTGTACATGTACTTAATTTATATTATTTTGAGCTTTCTGTGACTCTGTTAAAGAATTTTTGAAGT
>NW_007750955.1:5881-6128 GCF_000696425.1 Galeopterus variegatus | reverse complement strand
GCTAACATTTCTTTTGGGTTTGTTATCATGGTTGAGAATATAGTGAATTCAGAAGCCATTTGGAATTGTGCAGTACTATTTTTCATTTAAGCTGAAATTTTGTAGTGTTAGGCTTATTGAAGCTGATAATCATTTTGTGTTAATCTGATATAAAAATGAAATTACTTATAATCCTGTGCATGTATTTGAGTTTTCTAGAGTAGCCTTCTGAAATACACAGATGTGCCATATAAGGGTCCCATCCCAC
>NW_007750955.1:0-202 GCF_000696425.1 Galeopterus variegatus | reverse complement strand
CAAAGTGCTCCCAGCAGAAAAAACTTAATAAATATTTGTTCAATAAATGAGCAAATTAGTACATACAATTAAGGCTAGAACTATAATTGATGAATGGCAATTAGTCACCATTTAAGAATTTGCTCTCTTTAAAGGAATTACGTTGCTAACATTTCTTTTGGGTTTGTTATCATGGTTGAGAATATAGTGAATTCAGAAGCCA
>NW_007750954.1:0-9651 GCF_000696425.1 Galeopterus variegatus | reverse complement strand
TATATTGAAATGCCCTACTGGTCAGGAAAAGATTAAAGGAAACAGATAACTAAGTGGTAACCTCAAAATTTTGAGCAACCAGAGTTTATAAATTTTTTCCTTTATTATAACTATACTCAATAATTAACGGCCCAAGTACTAAAATAACAAATGTACATGGCTTTTTTTTAATAACTCTATTACATTTTATAAAACAATCAGATATTTAGAAACCTGTTGTCAAGAGTCAAGAAAATCTTTAAGAAGTCCCTGTTTCTAAAAGTTTCTAATATTGTATTTGACAGTGTAGTGGATCTAATCTATATGAAAACAAAAAACCTCTATTTCTCATCAAATTTGACAATGTTTATAGTAGCCATTATCTGTAAAAAAGCTTAAATGTATTTTGTGATACTCAACGTAAGGAAAAGCAAATGTTACTGACCTTTATTGTCTGCTGCTATAAATCCCAAGATGTTTTCATGTCGTAACATTACGGTTTGATAAATTTCTGCCTCACGGAACCATGAACGTTCTTCTCTAGAGGAGAATATCTTAACAGCAACTTCTTCTCCCCTCCACTTTCCTCGCCAAACTTCTCCAAACCGACCTTTGCCAATGCTTTCTTGTAACACAATAGTTCTTGCAATTGTTCTTTGAACAAGCAACGGTAAACCTAAAGATAAAAATAAATAGTATTCAACACACTCAACATTATGTGTTTCAAATACCATGACAGGCACTAAAGAGTAACCCAGAAAAGTATTACTCTGTAAGCTCTACCTTTAAGGAATTTACAATCTCACTGGGGAGATACAGACTACATTCGCAAAAAATAATAATAATAATTAATGAATAAATAAAAATAAGACAATAAATACAATAAAAGAATTAAGAAACTCCTGCCTAGAGGGTCAAGGTAGGCTTTGTACATTAAGTTGAATTTTGACTGTGCTTTATAGAAGGGATAGGACAAAAGGCTAAGAGAAAAGGAAATAAGATGGTTAGGTAGAAAGAACATGCAAAGCAAAGGCAGAAGGAGGAAATGCATGATACATTTTTAGGGAACCAGCTTGGATAATCAGAGAGGATATACAAGAGCACTTCAGAAAGTTCTTGGAAATATTTGTGTCATCTTTTAATTCTGTTAGTTTCCACCAACTTTTTGAAGTACCCTTGTATGTGGCAAGGCAGTGAAATAGAAGGTAAGCTGTCACCAGAAAATGAACAGTACTGAATGCCAGGCTTGCCAGGCTCAAGATGAAGATGATCAATGAGAGCTATAGGTAAAAGAGGAACCACTACTGGGGTGGGGTGGGGGGAGAAAAAGCCATGAATGGTGGCAGGGGAGGGTAATTTTAAAATACTAGAATCTGGTAAGAGTCTTACTAACAGGAGGAGAAAAAGATAACACAAGAAACACAGAAGTAAATTCTGGCATAATTTTTAATAAATCAGTAATTATCACAGAAACCATTTCAAGGCATGCAACTTACTTGCTGGCAACTGGCTATCTAAGCAACACTATTATCTTAAAGAACAATGCCAAGGAATTTACCTTAATAATGGGGCATTTATGTTTTTCACTAATTGAACTCATCTTACTCTAAAATAAATATTTTTAAATATTGTCTTATTTCATTTAAAAGGATGTACTAACTACCTACATTTAAGTCACACTATATTTGGAATAATCACTTATTATATCCCCCATCCACTAAGGAATTATTTTAAATTTTATAAAATACCAGTGTATATCATATTCTACATTAGTATTTTATTTACACAATTTATGTACACATAAATGTGTTATTTATCATCTATATTCAAAGCTGCTTGCTAGATCTAATTAACCCAATGATGGTAAAGAAATTATCTGCTCTCTTTGGTTCCCTAATGTAAAATGCTTATAAATCCAAATGTTAAGTCTTTAAAACAACTGGAAGCTCTTCTCATCTTTAAGTTTCTCAAATGGGTCCTTTCTTACCCTTGCTCTACCCTCCCTACCTCCTGCAAATAGTTAGCAGTCTAATTATAAACTATTGTTTTTATGTTTATAAGGAGACTACTAGATAAAAATAGGTCTGTGAAAAACCCTTGTTTAAATCAAGGAGCTCTTTTGTACTAAGAATAATCAATTCCTAACTATGTTGTTTAGTATAGATACTAAGTTATTAAATTTTCTTAAAGCCTTATATAGTGCCACACCATGTACATAAAGTATACTTTAGAGTTAATTTCTAGAGATTAATCTGGAAGGCAAGCAAGAAAGAAGAAAAAGGAATCACAAATAGGAAGTCTGAAAATGACTGACAGGTTCAGGACTCACGTAAAAGGGATGGTCAAGAAAGGCTAACAGGACAAAGGAAGTTTTTGTCTTCTTCTTCACCACTGAATTTTAGATGCAGAACTAACATTAAAAACCAAATCTAAATTCATCATATCATCTATAATGAGGTTACCATAACCCACATGAATACTTGGGTAGTTTTGAAAAGTAACAATTTTCTTCTAAAGACAAAAATAAACAGGCCTAATTCAGATCTCTATATTTACTGCTTTAAGAAAGGAGAGAAAAAACTGCTTTCTTAAAGCTTTACTTTTTTATTACATGAGAAAAAACTTCAATAGGGAAATAGGATCCCAGCAGCTTCACATGCAGTGAACAATGAATATCTGACTTGAACAACATGCATATTACAAGAGATCATAAGCATGTAAAAGACATGAACAATGGCCTAAGAGACTCACCCTTCCAAAAACTGGCACATATGCACATGCGTACACTCACACACACTTTACAATCTAATTACCATGTGGCTTAAATATGAACACATGTACAACCTGTGATTCAAATTAATACAACAAAAATCAGATTATCTTCAAGGTTAGAGCTTCCAGAACCCAGCTCTTCTTTGTCTTCCCTGAAGTTTCCAAGTTAAAAGTACAGTCTTTGAGAGGTAGAGATAGGGCCTTTCCTCAATTACGGTCATGGAACTGAATAATAAACATGGGAATTTAAAACATAAAATGCTCAGTTTTAACTTTTCCCCAATGAGTGAAAGCAATAAAAAGGGTATTATGGATAGACATTTAACTTATTCACAGGCCTGAGCCCATTGCATAAGGTGGCATTAAGGCTTTATAATTAATAGAAGGGAAACAGATGGCATTTTCTGCTATCATTCAACAGAAGATGCCTGGATAAGTTCAGAAGGAATTCAGCACACAATGAACTATGACAGGGAAAAGAAGCCTTAAATTAAGCTTTATTGTATAATGCAGCAAATTAATACTGTTTGTCAGACTTTTCTTCCAAATGTTTTCTCTATAAGAGTAACCCCTGTCATTTGGACATAACTTTACAACTTACCAAGTGCTTTCATACAAACACCTTGTCTCTTTTGAACTTCACAACAATCCAGCGACATGCACACAGCAGGGTTCACCACTTTCATTTTAAAATGAAATAACTCAAGCATGAGATATAGCTAACTGCCGCAGAGGTAGCAAACAAACAATGTAGACAAATTTTTGCATGGTAAGGCATTAAAAGGATGAAGAGAAACTTTCAGAAAACAGAGAGCTATGGTCCCTGATGGATCTAGAAATATATATAAAATGGAAAAAGAATAATTCCATTCCTTATTTCATGTCTACATCTTAAAAGGTAAACAAATATATTCTTATTCAGAAATCAACTGCCATCCACACAGCAATTCCTTTTAATCTTTTAGGTGGGCTTGTTCCTCTTGAGGTCTAATACATGCCACTGTGCCAAGCAGCACGAGCTGCTTTTATTTCCCCAGGTATAAACGTGGCAAGAAGAGAATAGTCCAAGGGATTAATTCCAAATGATCTGTTGCCACCTTGTTTTTCTGTGACTTTGGTCCTTGCTTATCACTGTTTTGTACCAGGATAATTTCTAGAATGAGTAAAATCTTCTTTGGAAACCATTTGAACTAACTCAAAATCAACGCAAAACCCCAGGAAAACCCTAAAATAACCTCTTCCACCACTCCTGCCCAAAGACTGTCACATCTTCAGTACTCAGGGTGCTCCTCAGTCAAACCTCTCATTGCTTCCCTCCCACCACAGTCTCAGGAGTCCCTAAGGTTGCCTTAAGAGACCTGGGCTCTGGGGCAAGCCTTATGTGTCCCAGTAGCCATGGACAGAGCTCACTTATTGAATATATATGGCCAAATTCTATAGAAAAAGACTTCTGTTCATGAAATCAGTTTCCTCATACTTAAATGAATGAACAAATATTCATACATACCAGTATATATTCATTTCCTTAAAATAAAGAGACATTTGTCATTACATGAACTTTCTGTATCATTAGATGTGATTTTACTACTTCTGCTTTAATGTTCCTTTAATATCACTTGATTATAAAATTAGTAAAATTATCATTATATATGTTTTCAAATCTTCACTTTATCCAGGAATTTTCCCCTTAAAGCTGACTTATATTTTTCAAAGAACAGCATTATCTCATTTAAAAGTCCTAACAAACCACATTAAGTATTTTCAATAATATCTGTCCCATATTTCTGATAAGGAAACAAAAGCATAAAGAGGTAAAATGGTTTTTAACCAAGGTCACAGAGCTAATCAATGACAAAGCTTACACTGGAATCTAGATCTATTGATTACTAGCCAAGTATCAAATTCCAAAATTGTAAGGGATAGGGGTGTTCCTCTCTCAGTATCCTTTCAAACCACCTGCAAGAAAAAGTAAAACATAATTCCCCTTCAGTATAAACATGAAGCATTGCTATGCCAAAATCCAGCTTGGGATGATTCTGACAATTAGCCAGTCTATTTCTGTCCCACAGAAATCAACAAGCAGAATTGAGAAAAGGGGCCATAATTCCACACAGATGTATTAAACAACAAGTTGGTTAGAATTTTTTTCTGAAGTGAGAAAATAAGAATTTATTAGTTTAATAACAAACCAGGTCTGAGCTAAAGACAGCAATTTCATATAATGTTAAGAAAGCAAATAACCTTCACAAGTCCAAATACATTTCTGACATGCCTGCTTTAAAATATAAAAATAAAGCTGCTAAACAATTCTGAATAGAATGGGCACCTGCAGTTCATCTGTACATCTTTGAACTTCAGCCTCATCTATATGAGAATTGTCCTTAACCTTTCTACCTCAGTCAGGAGAAGCAAATGAGATCACATAGGTGAGAATGCGTTGAAATTTATAAACTGTGGAGCTACCCTGCTGACTTATTGCAACAGTAAGTTCCAATCTGTCTGTACTAAACTAACAACAGTCAGATATAGACCAAGCTTAAAGACCTTTATTAGGTTCAGACCTGGAATACTGTTCATACTATCACAAGTTTTAACAAACTAAGCCAACTAATAAAATAAACACCAAAGTTAATTTTTAAAAGACTTCTTAGGAAAAAGGAGAAACAATTACATTACCTGATCCAGAACCCGATGTTGTCATATCATAAATTAAATCTTTTAATGTAGTACCCTCTGAAATAAAAGGGCGATCTAACGAAGGATCCTCTTCATTTGGCACTCGATGGTGAATGACAGTGCGATTATGGCAGATATAGACCATCAGCATGAGTGAGATGCAGACGAAGCAGACTGGTCCAGCAATGACAGCTGCCAGTTCAACGGGACCAAGGCCAGGTGATGGCTTTACTGAAAAAGGGCCTCAAGTGAAATAAACAACAAACACTGTAGGTGACACCCACATTATCCTAGTCTTCCACAATTCCTGCAGTTGGCCATTGCCACTACTTATTCAAAGAGCCTCACACAGAAGCTCACAGGGCTCTAACTCAGAACAAATGGATCGGTCAGTCTTCTCCCAGAACTCTCCTTTTATGGTCATCAGCTCTGTCAGCACCCACTTACTCTTCTTGTGTACTCCAGCCATCATCTAATCACAAGGCCAGCCACCACCAATATCCTAGCACCTCCCCACTTATTACCTTAAGTCACTAATAAAGGAACCAGTAATCTGGAAAGTACTTTAGGCTTCTTATTCCAAGGCCAGTACATACTCATAGCAGGAAGAAAAATGTATAAATACAGGTAGGCAAAAAGTGAAAACTAAACATAAAAAATAACTATAGCCTTGCCCCTCCAAAACAACTGACATTTTAGCATATATATCTCCACAGATTTTTTTCAGGCAAAATATATTCTTTTTTTTTTTCTTAATAGAGTTTACATATTTACTTTCTAGTCTGTTTTAACCACCTGGACTTTTAATTCCAGAACATTTATTTTCTTATAATCTCTTTTAATAATTAATACTTTGAGTTGTTTCAGAACCATATTTTTATTTATTTATTTATTTATTTATTTATTTATTTATTTTTGGGAGCGCCACAGTGCTCCCAGCGCCGCACTCTCCTGAGTGAGCCACGGGGTCGGCCTTCAGAACCATATTAATTACAATTATTTTGACATTCATCTTGAGCCTTATGGGTTCACTGCTCAGCACCATTTTTTTCATATCACATCTTTCCCATTCTTGAGATGTTCATTTGGACTGATTTCTTTTTTTTTTTTTTTTGTCTTTTTTCGTGTCCGGCAACGGATTGCAACCCTCAGTGTTGCGCCCGTACCGGACCAGGACCGGCAACGGAATCACAAACCTCCGTGTCGCATCCGCACCTCGCTCAGCCAGTGAGCGGGAACCGGTCTGTATGTGGGATCCGAACCCTCGGCGGGAGCGCCACCACACTCCCAAGCAGCGCACTGTAGCAGTGCGCCACCGGGCCGGCCCCTGGACTGATTTCTTATCATATAGAACCCTATTTCTAATAATTTCATCAGGAATAAATACATAGGTCCTTGTTCACTAAATACTTAATTACTAAAGATGGCTGTTGCCTTTGTATGTGAAAAATCTTGGCTTATTTCAAGGATTTTGGGTGACAATCAATAAGTAATGTTCCAATGCTCTCTGATAATTAAAAAAGTAGAAAATCTGAACATTTATTTTCCTTTTATAGGCAATAAATGCTTTACGTGTCCTCAATGCTTATATGATTTTTTTTGTTCTTGAATCTGACATTTTTCTAATTACATGTCTTTGGGTATTTTTTTCATTAATTTTACCAGATAGTCTTCTCTCTTCTGTCTGCTCTCATGCCTTTTTCTAGAATTCTAATAAGTTTATTGGATCATCTGGATCTGTCTTTTGTATCTCCTAATTTGCTCAACAATTATCATTTTCTCTGAATTATAACACAATTTCTTAAGCTTGTGCCTTAAGCTTGTATAAAGCTTGACTATAAAATTACAGTATCCAGTCTGCTGTTCACTCTCAATACTGCATTTTTAAAAACATTCATCAATTGGAGCTTTTCATCTGAATCTTTAACAACTGTGTGAAAGATTCTCACTTCATAATGAACAACTGAAAATAGACCTTAGACTGAAAGTTCTACACTATCACATGGTAAACCTACTGCATAGGATGACATCTACTCTAATTTATCTAGTTCAGTCTACTTCTTTTGAAGCACTTAATCTTTTTACTTGGTAATTTTTTGCTGTTTGCTTATCCTGGAGTTGAAAATGAGGAGTTTATGCATGTTTACTATTAGAAATGAGGTGACTTATTTACGGTTTTATAAATCTCTATTCAGATATTTTAAGCTCAAACAATGGATATGGGATATTTGGGGGTTATCATTTTCTTTGCCATATTAGAACAGCAGATGCCTACATAAAAGTCACAAAGAAATTACAGTCTGACAAAGCCTTACCAAAGGGAGCTTCCCCGTCATGCTAAGACTAGGTGGAAGGCTGCCTCCTGTCTGTAACTGGTAGGTCTGGCCTTTTTCCTATGAGCTACACTAGTGCTTCCTACTTTAATGAGCATGAGGCCTGGACAAAATCTGAGTGGAAAGTGAGCACAGTGGTCTGTTCCTCTGAGCACTAAACCATGTACTTCCTAAAAGAAAACTGAGAGTCTGCCTTATAGCCTAACCTCATCCCCAGCCCTCTTTCTTAAGGTATTGGTGGGATTTTGCCAGAGGTCCTTTCACTTCTTTCTTGTATGGTTACTCATTTCTTCACTAGTCTAGTGTCATCTATACTACAAATTGGAGAAATTCCTCACAAGTGTTGGCATGTAAGTAGCATTCTTCCATTAATTCTACTAGTATTAATATTGGTTTCTCTCATTTTTATATTCCTTTGATTATTACAGTAGTAATTTGGAATATGGGGAAAGTGGTAAAAGAGTTAAATACTCGTACGTGTGCTCAGACTTCCATTTTAAACCATAACCTTAAAATTGATCCTAAGAGTTTATGAAGCCTAATTGCTGGCTCTGTCAGGACATTTTAAAATGTCAACTATGGGTGAAGGACCAAAAATCTCAAAATCATGTGTAATTAATTCATACGTAAAGATCATAAAACAAGATGAAATTACAAAATGAAAACATCTAACCTGTTAGTGCTGCTCTCAATCCCCACCCATTAAAGTGGCTCTTGGTTGCTTTAAAAGGTAGGAGGAACATTATACAACGAAGAAGAAAGTCACTCTGAGGAACAAAATGGGTACACCCTAAGGACATACTGCTGCTGTGGTCTTTTGTCAGAATTCACTTTTATGAGGCTACACTTTTAGGCATAACAGACCTCAAAGAAAGTCTATCCTGGAACCACCTTCTCAAACAACTCATATCCAGGAGTCAGGATCTTGGCTACTCTTATAACTCTCCAACTATGGACAAGTCACTTCTTGCCTTTAAACTGAACAAGTTGGGCTACATGATTTCTACAATCCCTTCCAGTACTAAAATTGGAGTCAGAGTCAAAGAGCTTTTCCTGAAGAATCCAGAAAAAAAGTCTTATACAACAACTTACCAGTAGTTGGGAGTTCTATTTTATTGCAATGGTCCTGATTGCAGCAATACGTTGTAGTAACAGACCCAGTTTTTGAAGAGGGTGCACATACGAATGGCCTGTCTCGAGGAATTAAGTCAATTTCAGCTATACACATGCTATTGTGTATAACTTTGTCTGTGGTCTCTGTGACAGAGACAAAGCAAAGGCCATCTGTCACACAAGTAAAATTGTCTTTTGTACAGAGGTGGCAGAAACACTGTAATGCTGGAAAAAGAAAACAAGATTCTATTAGAAAAAAATCTCAAGGTTAACAGTTTGAAACTATCCAACATTCACTCTAATAATATATTGTTGATCCTATGACCACACAATTTCTATGCACTGTTCAAAAAACAAAACTGGTGCTCTTAGAAGTTCCAAATTCTATATGTAGACCCAAGGAAATATAGTGAAAATTGGACCTAGGGTTTTTCCTAATACATTTTTTTGCTTCCCAGTACAGAAAAATTTTTGTTACAATTTCATAGAGGTAAGGCAAGCATTTGCCCTCCCATTTGAAACAAAGTGCATTTAAATTTTTAATGGTTATACTTGTTTTTATCAGCCCCAAACTATGCATTTTTCACATATTCTCCTGTACGGGAACAACCTGTGGAAACACGACCACCAACTCACTGTAGCTAAGAAATGCCATGTTGGTGGATTTATGGTAATGTAGTAATGGAAACAGGTTTGTACTGAGCCAGACACTCTCTGTTCCCCCTGGTGCAAACCCTGAGAAAGACGTATATCTTCTAGCTAGTATTGGGGTTCTTTC
>NW_007750953.1:8857-10067 GCF_000696425.1 Galeopterus variegatus | reverse complement strand
CAGTCATCATGATAATGTGAGCATCTTAAAGGCACCAGTTTGGGTCATCAGTGTGTCTTACTCTACCCCCACCCTCCTTAGGTGGTGAGCCCCGAGCTTTTGCAATATGTTAACAACCAATCCCAGAAACTCAGTTTGGAGGTCTGTTGAGGGCATTATTGGTACCAGGTACTATGGTATTCGGAGTCCAAAGAGAAGACATATAGAGGTACTCATGACATGGACAATTTTAGGGTATTATAATACAATTGATGGGCATTTTATTGACAACAGCAATGGATTCTCCAGTGCTCCATGGCTGGTAACAGGAGACTGAAAGGGCAATGGGACAAGATCCAGAACCCGAAGGGGATCACTTGAAGGAAAGGGCCTCCCAGGGAGCCCTGGCCTTAGGTACCGGTACAAACAGCCCCTGGTAATGTGTAGAGGGGCGGGGTTACGAATAGCACAACCTCAATCTCCTTCTGCCCTCTGAGCACCTTTATGTGCCTTTCATTGGTCCAAACCAACCAGAAGAAGTAGGGAAGTGAGATCGGGTGTCGTCTACTCAGGCCGGCGTCCTCAGACATTAGACAGGGTGACGAGGGGTGACGAGTGGGTAAGGAGGTAGCCATCGCAGGGGCCGTACTGTCGGAGTCCAGCTCCACGGCATTCTTTGGACCTGAATAGGTGGTGAGGAGTCGGTGAAGGAAAAAGAGAAAGGCGGACCACACATGTCTAGTGCAAGTGTGGACAACGACCACATGAATCTTGCTTTATTTATATATTTTTTACTTAATCTTTGACATAATGGTTCATCTTTTAATCAAAACATTTCTTATTTCATTTCTATTGAAAAGAAAAGGTCAAAATGTTCCAAAGCACTCATGCTCTGACAAAAACATCTACTCACGCATCAATAGTTCACCCCAAAGTCTGTGGCTTGTGGCCAGGAAACTATACAATAGCAGCAGGCTTGGCTTTAAACGGCGTCAGACTTTTAGTTTAAACTATAATTCTTAACCTTCTTAACTTATACGTAAACTTACATTCTAAATTCTTATCTAATCTTACTTATACTTATGTTTAGCAATTTAATAATGTTTATGTTTATATCAACTATGCTAATTTTTTTTTTTTTTTGTCTTTTTCGTGACCAGTAAGGGGACTGCAACCCTTGGTGTGGTGTCGCCTGCACCGCGCTCAGCCAGTGAGCGCACCGGCCATTCCT
>NW_007750953.1:4487-7692 GCF_000696425.1 Galeopterus variegatus | reverse complement strand
TTACTGTTAAATGATTCTAAATTATAAACTAATCTAAAACAAACCTGTTAGTATCAAAACTATATAACAAAACATTTCATATCTCTGCCAACTGACTCCGGGAACAACACAGGGAACAAGGTTAAAATGACCCTTCTCAAGTTTATACAAGTGCACTGCGTCATTCTTATTATTACTATGGAATGATATATTCTTGGTGAGTCAAGTGAAGCAGTGTCAGTGAAAAAGGAACAAAGAAATCTGTAACTGGTTGTGATCAATTAGTTGTAAACACCACTGCACTCAGACCCACCATCTCCCTAGGAGACGTGGATTTATAAAAATTTAACACGATAACTTTATTCCACATGCACAAGAGCATGATCACAACTACAGAGTTAGTTATACTAAAATTATGGGTCAATGCACACACCACTAACAGGAAAGATCAACAACAAAATGAAATCAAGCCAACCCATCCTGGGAACATGCATCAAAAACACCTTTAGTACTGACAATGCCCTTTAAATAAACCAATTAATCTGAGGTATTTTAACATGTCCTTTGAGAAACTCCAGGGCCCTCGGAATTTCGCAAAGCCATACTAAGCCAAAAGGTTAGGCCATTTAATTCTGGGAAGCAACAAAAAGCGAACAGACAGGAAATTCCATGGAGCCATGCCACACACGTGGGATCCCCCTGTGGCCTAGCTGAACAAGGGGTGTCGCTCCTCAGGCTCCCATGCCATTCCCTATAGCAGGATGGCTCTCGACACCGTATCTCAGCATCTGTCCCTGTGCTCTCATGATATCTGATATTGCTGATTATCAGGCTCAAGTCTTATCTAAAGTCATGTGTCTGAAACACGCTTGGGATTCTATCTGGGGGCTGCTGTCCACAGAATGTTCGTGATATGACTGGCTTCCTCCATATAAGAGTAGTGTACCTCCTGCACTCTTGAATCTTGAGAACCAGCACTGTCCACTTCTATCATAGCAGAAGCCACAAAGAGAGAACTTCATGCACATGAACCTAGGCCCTGGTTTAATGAAGGTGGGTGTTGGTGTGTGAGGCAAGCTGCCTGGGGCTGGGGTTCAGGTTTGCTGCACAGTGTTCGTATAGAAGGCTGTCTTAGCTTTTCCATTCAAGAATGAGGGAATCTTCTAGTTAGATGTGCTTTGGGGTGCAAAATAGAAGCTTGATTCAACTGACTTTCATAGCCAGACGTGCTTTGGGTGCAAAATAGAAGCTTGATTCAACTGACTTTCACAGCCAGGAATGTATGTTATCACAACACAACACATCTTCAGATAGGGCTGCTGTAAGGTTATTGAAGTCAGCAGCACAGTATTGTGAAAAAATTCATACTATCCACTTCCAACTCTGGGGTCTTTGGAATATTGGCCTCATTTCTCATCTGGCATGTTTCCCAAATGGTCAAGATATGACTTCATACTCAGAATGTGATATAAGAAGGCAAGAAGATGGAACTTCCTTTCCTTGTCTCTTTTTATATCTGAGAAAACTTTTCTTAGAATCATCCCACAGAGAACAACCTGCTGTACGTATCTCACTGGCTGGGATGACCTCACAAGCCCTTGTCAAAGAGACTGGGCTCCTTGCCGTAGATGTCCCCCAGACACAAGCCTCAGTCAGCCAGCGGAAAGACAGAGCAAGCTGGGGACTACATCAGCCAGAAAGAAGGGACAGGGAAGGACTAATAGGTAACCAACAGTACCCCAAAATATACACGCCCTTTGTCCAAATTAAATTCTAAAATACTTGCAACTATATGAAAGACATTCACTCCTTTGCCAAGAACTTGTTACTCCCTCTAGCTCCATTCCTGGACCCAAGCAATGGGCATTTAATTCCACTAATTCAGTGGGTGTCCTTCCCAGTCACATGTTCTGGGGTGTGAGGACAGACAGCCACCCACGTTGTGAGGGAAGCGTGCTCCTTAGTCCCCCAAGCTCACAGTTCCCTGTCTTCTCTCTGAAAGGATTTGCCTTATCCACTTTTTTCTCCATGGATACGAGCTTTTCTCCTTATTCCGAGATTTTCTCCTTATTCTGTTTATTCCAAGACCATATCTGGGGTAGACATTGAGGAAACATCTTTCTGATGCTTGTTCATGTTTTACGATCCCATTGCTTTTGGCAAGAGTTTAGGGTTCTGGTTTGGGTTTTGAGAATGAAAACAGGATGTTATTGGCTAATTTTTTTTCCAGGTATTAGTGTGATTTTTGTTTGTTTTATTTATATCTTCTATCTTAAGAGGTGAGGAAAGGACACATTGTANGTATTGTGAAAAAATTCATACTATCCACTTCCAACTCTGGGGTCTTTGGAATATTGGCCTCGTTTCTCATGTGGTATGTTTCCCAAATGGTCAAGATATGACTTCAGACTCACAATGTGATATAAGAAGGCAAGAAGATGGAACTTCCAAAACTTTTCTTAGAATCATCCCACAGAGAGTAACCTGCTGTACGTATCTCACTGGCTGGGACGACCTCACAAGCCCTTGTCAAAGAGACTGGGCTCCTTGCCGTCGATGTCCCCCAGACACAAGCCTCAGTCAGCCAGCGGAAGGACAGAGCAAGCTGGGGACTATATCAGCCAGAAAGAAGGGACAGGGAAGGACTAATAGGTAACCAACAGTACCCCAAAATATACATGCCCTTTGTCCAAATTAAATTTTAAAATATTTGCAACTATATGAAAGACATTCACTCCTTTGTCAAGAACTTGTTACTCCCTCTAGCTCCATTCCTGGACCCAAGCAATGGGCATTTAATTCCACTAACTCAGTGGGTGTCCTTCCCAGTCACATGTTCTGGGGTGTGAGGACAGACAGCCACTCACGTTGTCAGGGAAGCGTGCTCCTTAGTCCCCCAAGCTCAGTTCCCTGTCTTCTCTCTGGAAGGATTTGCCTTATCCACTTTTTTCTCCATGGATACGAGCTTTTCTCCTTATTCTGAGATTTTCTCCTTATTTGGTTTATTCCACGACCATATCTGGGATGGACATTGAGGAAACATCTTTCTGACGCTTGTCCATATTTTACAATCCCATTGCTTTTGGCAAGAGTTTAGGGTTCTGGTTTGGGTTTTGAGAATGAAAACAGGATGTTATTGGCTAATTTTTTTTCCAGGTATTAGTTTGATTTTTGTTTGTTTTATTTATATCTTCTATCTTAAGAGGTGAGGAAAGGACACATTGTA
>NW_007750953.1:0-647 GCF_000696425.1 Galeopterus variegatus | reverse complement strand
GGCATAGGCAATCTGTATAGAGCAGGTAAGGACTGACACGACCTGGTCACCCTCGCCAAAATCTGCTCAGCTGGAGCAGGTGTGGGGCCATGTGGCTGACCGCAGACCGCAGGAGACCTCATACACCTCCCCTGGGGGTTATCAAGGTCTCTTCTGTGTCTCAGCAAGATGCACAGAGCCCTTTCATTGGAGGATGCCACCCTCCCCTGTCCAGGGTCCACTGCCTGAGCCTNATGCTGTACATCACAATTTTGGCTCTGTAAAATAGAGTAATAAAACTTTAAATGTTCATTAAAAGTGTGTGTTTTTAATTTGAAGGTATAGTACTAAATTTCTTTCCAACAAAGATAGTAATTTAAATGCATGCCTTTGTTTATGGAAAAGATCAAATCCTCTACATTCTTATGTTTATCCAGTCATGAAAGAATTATTAATAAAATGAGTGGAAAGTTATATCTCATCATGCAGTGTTCCTGATTACTAACAAAGTCAAGCACTTTAGACATTTGAAAAAAAAAAAAGATTAATTACATCCATAGGTCACGCCACCCACCAGCAAAAACCCAAATTGATCAGAGAGCTACATGTCTAAAAATGGAGCCACTTAATACTATTATGAGAAAATATGCATTAATTTCTATATTGTC
>NW_007750952.1:8665-9653 GCF_000696425.1 Galeopterus variegatus | reverse complement strand
CCCCACTCTGGCCTTTGCCTTCCAAGTGTCCCTGCTCCCTGCCTTACTCCCCTTTCTGCAATACCCCACCATGCTCAGTCCACCCTTTATGCCTCCCCGCTTTCCCCTGCCGTTGGCGGCCATAATAGGTTCCCCGTAAAGGATACAATTCATGGAGCTGGGTTCCTGGCCATCCGGCCGCAGGCGCCCGTTTTCCACCTCGCCGTCTTTCAGGTGGGGCCTGTGGGACATCGAGGATGCCTGGAAGGCCGATGACTGTCGCGCCCACACCACAGACAGTTCCCGGGCCACCCCGGCCATCAGGGCCGCCATGGCTCCCCTCTCCATCAGGGCTTCTGGGGCCACCCTGGCCTTCTGCACCGCCTGCCGCACCCCCTGGCCCGTCGCCTGTGGCCTGCATGGCTGCTCCACCTGCCGCCTTCCCTGAGTGCAGCGTGGGGGACGGAATATGGCTACCGCACAGAACTCCGCCCCTTCGCCCACAATGCACCGCGGTAGGCCCACTGCGCCTGCGCACACAGGCCGCCAGCCCGTGAGGCGCCAGGCCTGCGCTGTGTTCCCGTAGATCCCACCCTGCTATCCGCGGGCCCTTGGGAGACCCCCTGGGCCCTGGAGAGATGGAGGCTCCTGGCAAAGCCCCGCAGCTTGGAGCCTGCCACGACCCGGACTCCCCATAGCATCCCTGCAAAGAGGCCCGAAGTTAGGCCTCCTAGAACGTGTTGAGTTCCCGCCAAACCGGCCGTGAGGCTGTGCCGAGGCCGGCCTGGACCACCTCACATAGCTCCAGCCGGCCCTGAACTCCTCTTCCCTGTGCGTCAGGCCGAGGGCCCCCGTGCGTTCCCGCTGCCAGTCCAGGGGAACCTGGACGACGTGCAGACCACACAGCATCTTAGGGAGGCACAGACTAGGGGTCTTGTAACGCCCCATGATGACAAGAGGGGACGAGTCACAGCTGAGCTGGGGATAGGACCTGCCGAACACAGCAGGC
>NW_007750952.1:2504-3034 GCF_000696425.1 Galeopterus variegatus | reverse complement strand
GGCAGCGAGCAGGCAGGCGGACCCCGGCAGGTGGGAACCTCTGATGAACGAGGTCATGCAGAGAAGCAGGCCGATGAAGTGGCTGCGCCAGACCTGACATGAGACTCCCACCCCCAGCTCCAAGACAGCTTCAGCTGTGGCTGTTTTCCCACCAGTGGCGGGAAGGAAGGGGGCAGAAGGGGCAGGTGCAGCAAACAGCAGAAGACAAGCATTTTCCTTTATAAGGAATATGACCCAGCAATTGCACATATCCCTTATGCTCATGCCCCTCTGGTAGAACTTAATCACACGCAGGGCTGCCTACATAACTTGGAGGGCCCGGTGCAAGATGAAAATGTGGGACTATTTGTCAAACAGCAGGGGTGGGGGAATTGCAGTTGAAGGTACTAAAATATGTGGTTTTAAAATGTTTTATCACCCATAAAACAAATAAGAGAACTGGGTTAATCATGAGTAACGACATAGGCATAGAAATTGCAGAAAATAATATTGTGGTGTTTCCTAATTTTACGTAATAAGAGAAAAGAGAA
>NW_007750952.1:0-340 GCF_000696425.1 Galeopterus variegatus | reverse complement strand
TCTCTGCCTGAGACCTGCAGTCCTTGTTCAGTGACGGCCCGGTCATTTAGAACTTTACACGCTGAGAGAGCTAACCACTTCTGCAGCCCCAATTCCAGCAGTTTGTGATGGTCGCTTGGAATCAGCCTCCTGAGGAAGAGACAGAGACTGTAGGAATCAGCCGAGCCATTAAGGCCAGTTTCTTTTCTTTTTCTGTTTTTCTTTTTCTTTCTTGTTTTTCTTTTGTTTGTTTGTTTGTTTGTTTTTTGCCTGCTGGCCAGTACAGGATTCCAAACCCTTGACCTTGGTGTATCAGCACCACATTCTAACCAACTGAGCTAACTGGCCAGCCCGAGGCCAA
>NW_007750951.1:0-9653 GCF_000696425.1 Galeopterus variegatus | reverse complement strand
AAAAATGAAGTGGAAAAAATCTGTCCTCATCAGTCTAGGGTTATCTATTCATTTACTCTCTTCAACATGACCTCAATCTATAACAGAAACTTTTTAAAAAGCAATTATAATTTAGATTATAATAAAAATTATATATTTTTTTATAAATGAAGTCATAAAAATCAAAAGTTTGATAAGCCTGTAGACTGTATATAATCAGTTTTTAAAAAGGGAGAAATTATGGAAAAATAATTGGAATCAGTTTATTCTTGATGGATTTTGGACGTGACCGGCGCCATTGTGCACACAATAAGCACAAAACAGCAGCCGGCCTTGTCTTCCACTCCAGCACCAAACCCCTCCCTGCTTCCCTTTAGGAGAAGCCTCCTTTTGCTTCTAGAAGAGCACAGTTCTCTACCCTGGTCGCATAGTTTCCACATTAGCATAATGACCCTCCTTGATGGTATCAGCCAGCCCTTGGGGCACTACATAAGCTCTACCACCTCCACACCTGATGCTTTCTTCCATTTTGAAGGCAGCCCCAGGCTGCCTGCCACTTTGAGCACAGCTCGGCAGATTCTTTTCCTTCAATAAAGCTTGAACAGTACCCGGCACCTCCGCTCACTTTCTTTGAATTCTCAATACCACTTTTTCAGAACTTACTGTGTACTGGTATATCTTTCTTAGTGAGAGAGACCCTTGAGGTCACCCAAACCTTGCTTCTACACTTAAGCAAACAATCCTGCAACCTATATTGAACTTTCCATTTACATCTGCCATTGTAAACATGTCATGGTTACATATAAGACAACTTTGATCTAAGATTTAGTAAATTTATCTTCAGAAAAAGTAAGAAAGACCTTTTTCAAAAGACTAAAGATTAAGCAAAAGTACTGAGATAGAGATGAAATGCCAAATGCTCTCTAAAGTAGCTTAGTGCTAGGGCTGGCCTATGGCTCACTTGGGAGTGTGGTGCTGATAGCACCAAGGCCACAGGTTCAGATCCCTATATAGGGATGGCTGGTTCGCTCACTTGGGAGACCGTGCTACTGACAACACCAAGTCAAGGGTTAAGATCCCCTTACTAGTCATCTTTTTTTGGTTTTTTTTTTTTCCTTTTTGTCTTTTTTCGTGTCCGGCAATGGATCGCAACCCTCAGTGTCACGCCCATACCGGACCGGGACCGGCAACGGGATCGCAAACCTCGGTGCTGCGCCCGCACGTCGCTCAGCCAGTGAACGGGAACCGGTCTGTATGTGGGATCCAAACCCTCGACGGGAGCACCACCATGCTCCCAAGCGGCGCACTGTAGCAGTGCGCCACCGGGCCGGCCCTTTACTAGTCATCTTTAAAAAAAAAAACTTTTTTTTTAATAAAGTAGCTTAGTGTTAATTAGAGAAACAAATAAAATCAGAGATGAATTTATGAGGCTGGGACCAATTGAAGAACAAGTTGAAAAAGGTAGAATGTATACTTAGAAAGCTGTAAGAGCAAATACTTGGGGAGATCACTGTTGTTCTAATAAGTTCACGACAGAATCTGTAAGAACACATCAAAAATGAAGACAGAAGTGACAGCCAAGTGTAGTCATTTCTTGGGGGATACAATCTGAAAATGAAAACCTTTACTATACAGGGCAAAACACAAGTTTACACTGTCAAGAGTTAATTTCTACAGAAATGAGAATTCATTAAAGATTCCAGTGAATCACTCACCTTGTAGATGGGTACCAAATCTCTAGGCTACACCAAATCCAACCATCATCTTGCCTTTCCAACTTCCCTTACTTTACAATTTCCCTTATCACTCCCTCCGAAAAAGAAATACTTCTGTGAATTTAAATTTGTAAGTGGTTTTAGAAGTTCAATATGGACAGGTGACAGAATACAAGAATTTTGCTTTTTGTCTAAATGAAATTAGTGGTTTAAAAAAATAAGTCTACTCCTAAGTATACAAGCAGAGAAAACTGTAGAACTGAAAATATGTCCACCCCAAAACCTGTACATGAATGTTCATAAGAGTATTCCTTGAAGGTCAAAAATTAGAAACAGCTCAAATGTCCATCAACTGACAGATTAAAAAACGTGTTATGCCCATACAATGGAATATTAATTTAGCCACAAAAAGGAATGAGGTATTGATACACACTATAACATGGATGAACCTTGAAAACATTATGTCAAGTGAAAGAAGCCAGACACAAAAGACCACATACATGATTACATTTATATGAAATATCCTAAATAGGCAAATTTACAGATAGAAAGTAGATGAGTGGTTGCCAGGGGCTGTGGGGACTGGAGAATTAACAGTGACTGCTGCCAGGTATCGGGTTTCTTTTCGGGATGATGAAAACATTCTGAAATTAGATAGTGGTTATGACTGTATAACTTTGTGAATACATTAAAAATTACTGGCCTGGCCAGTTAGCTCACTTGGTTACAGCATGATGCTAATAACACCAAGGTCAAGGGTTCAGATCCCCATACTAGGCAGCTGTCAAAAAAAAAAAAAAAAATCACTGAATCATATACTTTCAAAGGGTGGAATTTATGCTGTGTGAATTCTCTCTCAAAAATGTATGAAAAAAAGCCTGGAAAAAAAATAAGGTACAGCAGAAGTCTCTAAATGAATATACTAAACATATAAGTACAGCCATACATCACTTCAAAAACTTCATCAACTCTCCTGACCACAAAAGACTAATCTATTCTCACCATTAATAAATAAGACCTTGTCTCAAGTGCCAACCAGAGCAGAGCTTCTCTAACTTACATCACTGAACTCCAGAGGTAAACTCTCAGTGGGCTGAAGCTCAGCAGCACTCAAGTACAGATCCATGGGGCCGGCTTCCAGATCGTCTGGCACAGACAGTACCTGCTCGGGCTTATACATCTGAGGAGGCAACCGGAAGTGCAGTGGGCAGCAGGGATCCTCAGAGAGGCTTACAGGAACTGCTTTGCTGCAGGGTACCTCTTCAGACCCCTGGCAGCATTTGAAGAGAACCTGATTCGTATCCTGACAAATATCTGTAGAAAAATGGTCAAGGGAAATAAAAAGGCTCTATCGGAGGTACAAAATACAATAGAATTGCCTACCACGTAAAATTCAAGGTCTGAACTACACAAGATAATTACAGCTACATTTAATAAAGAAAACCAAATGCAGTTAGCAATTTTTAAAATTATTTCTCAAGATAAGTGTCATTTTCTAGCATCTATTTCTAGCTCTACCTATAATTTAAAATTAGTCCTAAACCTCCTTTTTCAGGATTCTGGTCATTTAAACTAGAGACACTAATCCTATTCTTCCATATGACAGTGCTAAGCAAGTAGCAATAACACTCCTAGGAGCATACATGTCTTCAGAAGAAACATGTCTTGGCAAATGCAAATTGTTTGCAGAAGCCACTATCAACCTCTCCCAATAGTCAAGAGATACCAATGTGGTTTCTGCTCTGTTAAGAAGACTGGCAGTTTACAAAAACTTCTTGGACCTTGTTTCCAAAGATGATTACATGATAAATGTGTTTAAAGCAGCACAGGATTGGGGAAATAAAAGCTCTAGTAATAGTCACTAGGTATTATATCCTGACAGAAAATAAAAATAAATTTCCATGCCTTTCTCTTTTTTTGCAGGGGTGGTAATAAAGGGGAGTCCTGTTATGATCCTAAAGAAAAGGAAGAAGATAATTTTGCTTATGAAGGCCCATAGAAAAGAAGCACTCCAGGAGCACTTTATAACAACTTCTACTAAACAGAAAAGGGGTATATTTCCAAGCTGGCAAAGCAGGTCTGTAGGATGAACCAAAATTGAAATGATTAGATAAAATAAAATTCAAGGTCAAGTTACTCTACAAAATACATTTTATGCAAGTGTTACCATTTCTTAAAATCTTAATTACATCTTTATTTTCCCCAGAGTAAATGTTATTTTAAACTTGGACTTATTTTTATTTTATTTTTTTTTTTAAAAGATGACCGGTAGGGGATCTCAACCCTTGGCTTGGTGTTGTCAGCACCACGCTCAGCCAGTGAGCAAACCGGCCATCCCTATATGGGATCCGAACCCGTGGCCTTGGTGTTATCAGCACCGCACTCTACCGAGTGAGCCACGGGCTGGCCTAAACTTGGACTTATTTTTAACCAGAAAATACAATTTCTTATAAACTGATTATACCAAGATTGTGGAACTGTGGGTAATTCTTATCCCAAAAATTTTAAGATAATTTTTAAAAATTAAAAAAATCTAATGAACATTATAATTTTTTAAAGCAAATAAACCTTCTTGAATAAAGCTGTATCTTTCAAACCATACTTGGAAATAGCTAAACTCTAAAGCAGAGTGTCACAACTGTGGCACTATGGACATCGTGGGCCAGGTAACTCTCTGTTGGATGTAGGATGGTTAGGAGCATGACTGGCCTCTTCCCACTAGCTGTCAGTAGCACCTCCAACCTATCCCTGTATATGACAACCAAAAATATCTCCACACACTGCCAAGTGGAGGACAAAATGGCCCCCAGTTGGGAACCACTACTCTAAAGGAATAGTAGATAGTACAATATAAACAAATATTTACTGAATAATCAAATGAATAAACATATGACTCTAATGGGAACAATCAGATTTGCCCTCTCTATGTGCTTAAGAAAATGTAAGCAATATCTAATGTACTTCAGAAGCCCAATCTTATTTATCATTTAAAATGTTAATCCATTAAATTAAATATTTCAATCAACTTTTTTGATGGAATCCAAATGCCCTTCACAAAAGTTCCTTATTTATCTAATACCACAATACCACAGAAAAACCCTTCCGCCATCCTCCTCCACCCCCTTTTCTTTCAATGGGGACAACAAAGACAAAAAAAAGGGGGGGAATGGTTGACCTACAACTACAGTCTGGGTCCTTCACTTTCAGTCCAGTGCTGTCTCCATTAGACCAGAGTAAAGAGTTAACAGGTCACCAATGGCAGTCGCATCTTTCTCTGGGGTAAAGACTTAAGGAAGGGTAAGTGACAAACAACTATGGAGTGGAAAGGAAAAGAGCAGAAAAGGAAAAAAAAATACTTCCTCTCTTTTCAAATACACTTCGTTTTCAATTTTGCTTTTTAAAATACCTGTATTTATATTCTAATAAACTATTTGAGTACAGTATTATAAAAAATGTCTAAAACAGTCCTTAATATCTGTAAACTGGTTTTTTTCCCTCATAAAAGTAATTCCAGTTCACCTTAAAAAAAAAAAAAGTATGAAGAAACAGTGAAAAAAAAAAAATCACATTTCTGTTACACTTCCTCCCAGTATTTAGTTCCATGCAGTTAAAACATACTCTACAGGATTCCATATCCTATTTGTCACTATCATCTTCCTATATTTCATAAATTTAGTTAAATGTGTTTAATTCCTGAAAATATTCCATATTACATCATGCCATAATTTACTTCCCTATTCCCCATTTCTAAAAAATGTAAGGATGTCTCCGGTTGGAAGAATATTGATCTGCATTTGATTATCTCCTTAAAATAAATTCCCAGAGGTGAAAACTACCATATCAAAGAACATGAGTATTTTCAAATTGCTTTCCAAAAAGTTTTAACAATTTATACTCCCACTGGCAATGTTTAGAAGTGACTGTTTACCGGGCCGGCCCGGTGGCGCATTGCGCTAGTGCGCCGCTTGGGAAGCGCGGCAGCACTCCCGTCGAGGGTTCGGATCCCACATACAGACCGGTTCCCGCTCACTGGCTGAGCGAGGCGCGGGGGCAACACCGAGGGTTGCGATCCCGTTGCCGGTCCCGGTCCGGTACGGGGGCGACACTGAGGGTTGCAAACCGTTGCCGGACACGGAAAAAAAAAAAAAAAAAAAAAAAAAAGAAGTGACTGTTTACCATACCCTCACCTACTTATGAAATTCATTCGCAGTCATTAAAACAACAAATAGCATAATTTTAAAATTTACTTTAAAATAGAAGTATACGTACAAATAGCAAACTTATAGATTTTAAATTTCCTTGTTTTATTTCCTATTTATTTATAATGAAGATAAACACTTTTCAACTATCAGCCACTTCTATCTTCTTTTAAATCTGTCCAGATAGCCTTTGCCCAATTATGTTTTAAGCATTTATATCGTGAGTTTTTAATTACTCTGAACAAGCATTTTATATATTAAGGACAGTAATCCTTCATCAGATGTGTAATAATTAATAAATTGGTAAAAAATTTAAACAGAACAGAAAAAAATCAGCTTTTCTGTCAAAAGACTAAGAAGGTTCTTCTCCTCCTCCTCTTCCTATTAAAGAAAATACATTTTAATTTCCAAATATCTGGTATCTCTTGCCAGGCAAATGAAATACAGCAAAATGTATGTCTTTCATAAAAAGACCATCATATTTAATTAACAAGTGCTTTTACTGTGAAAAGTAATTTTCTCAACGTCCACAATAAAGAGGGCACTTTCACAGTCCAATAAAAACTAAAAGTTCAAGCCTAATGGTAAAAGATGGTTCAGGGCCGGCCTGTGGCTCACTCGGGAGAGTGTGGTGCTGATAACACCAAGGCCACGGGTTCGGATCCCATATAGGGATGTCCAGTTTGCTCACTGGGTGAGCGTGGTGCTATTAACAGTGACTGCTGCCAAGTCAACACCAAGTCAAGGGTTAAGATCCCCTTACCGGTCATCTTTTAAAAAAAAAAAAGATGGTTCAAAGGCAAATTAATTAAAAGGAGGGGAAAAAAGTACCCCATTTTTGGAAACAGTCTCTGATTTGAATGAAGTTTAAAATATACAAGCTAGGCCCCTGACATGCAAAATGTTAATACAAAGAGGAAGTTCACAGTACAGAATCATTCTTCTGTTTTGTGTAGAAAACCTACAATAATTTTGGTAATAATTAGACTTAAAGGCATTATAATTCTAACAAACAAGTTAATCAGTGCTCTAGAGATAAATATAAACATTTTATAGATATTTTAGATTCCCAATACTAAGATTACATATAAATATTAGCCCACATCTAAAACCAATGACTCAGATGTTTCTTTCTAATGAATTGACCATTACATTTCCAAAGTTCTGAAATGGCCAACAGACCATAGAAAGACATTTCTTTAGGCTCCTGCTTGAAACCAACAGCTTCAGCAAACTGCTGGTCTTGATTCAGGGCCAAAGGAAAACAAAAAACTTCAACTAGCCCAGAGATTCCCACTGGCACTCATCTAGTTAACAAATCAGAGCCCAAACACGCAGAATAAAAAGATACGGGTAAGGCAGTGTCTGGTCATTGGAAGAGACTGATTGGAACAACGAACATCATCCACAAAGGCCAAGCACCTCTGACTGGAACGAGTGGTATGGGCCTAAAATGAAGAAAACCGATAAAACAGACAGACCCACATACAACCAATTATGATGAGAATACTTAATTATATATATATATATATTTTTTTTTTTTTTTAAAGCATATCCTTAAAGGCTAGAAAATTAAACATTTATCAAACTGATTCACCAATATTATGGAAAAGAAAAAGCATGTAAAACCTCATGTATTAAAAATGAGCCAACCCTAATCCCAAACACACCTCTCTCCACACTATAAAAGTATGATATAACCTCATGGTTTAATTGTAAACTTAAGCCTCAACAAATAAAATAGATAAAAATGAAATTACTCTTACTGAAGCACAGATCAAGGGTGGGTTTGAGAAACAAATTTAAGAATGATCAATTAACTCTTCTTCCTATCAACCCTATTTCCTGACATTGAATTGCTCCTATTCTACCTATCTTCCCATCTTTTAAAACAAGATTCCCAAGCAACTTAGACTTAACCTATGCCTATTTCTGAACTGAACATCTGAACCGAAGAACTTAGAAATCTATCCCAACCCCTCAATTTGCATATGAGAATACTGAGGCCCAGAGAAGTTAAGCTGTTTGTTCAGGCACAGAGCTGTTCAGTAGAGGACTGAGACTAGAACCCATGTCTCCTGAATTCCAGGTAAGTACTTTCACTACAACAGAAGTCCATTAAATTATATTTCAGAGCCAGGACTGGATACAGTGTTTTGACAATTATCCCAACTTTGAAAATAAAGTGAATGCACATACACTTGAGGTATATACACAAATTACCTGTTGGGCGGCACCATCTGTGGCCAGCATTCTGCGTTCCTTCAGCTGCCTGTGTAATAAGGCTTCCACTCCATAGCGCTGGCGATATCGACGGAGACATTTTAATCGCTTTAAGTTCTCTCGTTCTTTGGCCAAAAGTCCCTCTGGGCCAGTCAGGAGACTACTACCTGGAGAGTTACAAGAATCAAGATATTATTTGCCAAAGAACCCATTAAGGACACTTCTCCAAATTAACAAGAAGTAAACAAGGAAATCTTTTGCTGTGAGATAGGCAGTTTCAAAAGAAGGGCTGGCAGGTTAGCTTAGTCAGTTAGAGCAAAGTGTTAATAACACCAAGTTCAAAGGGTTCACATCCTGGTAGTGGCCACGTGCCAGAAAGAAAGAAAATTTTTTAAAAAGCAACTGTCTCCCACTCCAGACACAGACAAGTAAATCTAATTACTACCAAATTCACATGCTGAATCCGTGATAGCTTGCTGGAACAGTCATAAAACTTGCCTAAAGCTTCATGTTCCGCTTTGCGATTATGTAAATACCGGCGCTTCTTCTCCTTAAGCAGATGTTGAAGTCGTTTAAACTGATCAATGTACAAAGACTGCAAACGAATCAGCTTCTCACGCATAATCAGGGCCACTTCTTCTGCTGTATACACACCAGCATGTCTGGAATAAAAAAGAGAATTCACCAAAGCATAAGAAAACATGATAATAAAACCCAAGCTTTAAAGAAGAAAAGGGTAGAGAAGTTAGAATTAGTTTGTTATTTAAAAAGCAGTCAGTGCTGAGACAATCACCTTATTAAACAGGAATATGTTCACAGAGCATTTTACCATTCAAGTTGTTATTAAAAAGCAACAAAAAAGAAAATGCACAAGAACATGTACTAATGTGTGATCTCACAAAATGGGGGAGGGGAGATGTTTCATTATTTTTCCCAGTTATCTGCATTATATTTAAAAAGGAGTGGTATCAAACATTCTAAATTTTTATTTATCTACAATCTTATTTCATTTAATGATTTAATATGGAAAAATCACTTACCAATCAGTACAGCTGGTATTCAATTTAGTAACATGAGTCTTAATATATCTTAATTAAAGCACAAAAGATACCAACATCAAAGTATTACAACTTCTAACTTTTTTTTTTTTTTTTTTTTTTTTTTTTTTTTTTTTTTTTTTTTTNAGTCAGGATGGTAGTTTATTGAGCTCCAGCGCCAAGCATTGCTATAGCAACAAATGACTTAGCAACAGTTTTGAATAGACTGTTTCTTTGAAAGAGTTTACATAATAGGGATTACTTGGTTCTTTCTGGAAGGAACAACATAAGGACTTTTCCCCCTTTTCTTAAATATGAGGACATTTGAAGGAATAATCCTTTTTCAAAAGCTGTATAATATAGAAAGGGGGGAAAAGATGAAGGCTTTTCACTGAAATGCTAGCAGTTATATTCCCTAAGTGGAGACATCACAGGTGATTTATATTCCCTAAGTGGAGACATCACAGGTGATTTTTAGTTTTTCTTTTGGGTGCTTTTCT
>NW_007750950.1:8783-9653 GCF_000696425.1 Galeopterus variegatus | reverse complement strand
AGTGACAAAAGTAGTAAAGATATGGTATTTACTTGCAAGTCTCACTTTTTTAAATTTTGGGATTAAATAAATCAGATGCCACGTTTTCATGAAAATTCTTCACCCTCATTACTGTGGGCTATTTTTTAATAAAAGATTTATCGCATCTCCTCAGACCAACCATAAACAAATCTATGTCATGTCTGAACTAAATTAAACTGAAATTCATACCCACTCTGATAATGGTAGTAGAAGGCCAGAAAATCAGAGTCAGGGGNTTGCAGTTTATGTCCCCCTCCTTAATTAAATAAATCTGCTTTTAGTTCTGTGGCTGGGATATGAAGTATTTGTCTATAGGACTGGACAACGAATGGAGATATAATTATTTTAAATACACAGAACATTCCAGCACAGCCTACACAACTTCTAGATATACAATCATGTGACCCAGAGCTATCTGCAAATTGTTGCTCCCGTTCATTCACTCACATTCAAGGAAATGTCCTCAAACATTCATGGCTTATAGAGAAATCAGTCTCTGATGTTTCAGCTCTTACAAGATGAAGTTTGGTCAAAGAAGCTGTGACTGAGAAAATTTTTCATTAAGAAAATTATAGCAAATTCTTGCTTTAGCAAAAGTCAGTATTTAATTTTGTGGTCCTGGACACTTTGATCTAAGTCAACAAATGTTATTCAGAACCTACTCTTTCTTAGGCATTGTATGAAGCCTCAGGAATTAAGCAGTCAGCAAGACAGGCATGGTCCAAACAGCACAAGGACAGTAGTCTGAATGCAGACAATTATTAAGCAGGAATTACAAGTGGAAAAAGAGTGACAAAAGTAGTAAAGATATGGTATTTACTTGCAAGTCTCACTTTTTTAAATTTTGGG
>NW_007750950.1:5842-7070 GCF_000696425.1 Galeopterus variegatus | reverse complement strand
ATCTATGTAAGGAATATGCTACATCATATAGCAATTGGACCAGCTGAAAATATAGAGACTAGCACTTGGGAGAGTGTGATGCTGATAACAGCAAGAACACGGGTTCGGATCCCTATATAGGGATGGCCGGTTAGCTCACTTGGAAGAGCTTGGTGCTGACAACACCAAGTCAAGGGTTAAGATCCCCTTACCGGTCATTTTCTTTTTTGAAAGAAAGTCCACTTATAAAACAAGAAATCTAAAGACAGGAGCTGATTCAGCTTCTCAACAAAGCCACTAGGCATCCAGACTCCACCTAGCATTCTGCTCTCACACTCTTAGCATGTTATCCTTCACCTTCATGCCTGTTGCCTCATGATTGCAAGATGATTGCCGCCCTCTGGCCATTATATCTGCATTCATTTCCTGACCTCATTTATCAGGGAAGTCAATTTTCCCAGAAATGCCTGTGACAGACTTCTTCCTACATCTTATTAATTAGAATAAAGTCACGTAGTGAGCTCCTTTGACTTCCAGCTTCTGGTCAAGTTGGACAAATGAGGGATGTGAGTGTAGACTGAGAGAGGTGAGATTCAAGAGAGGTCAAGGGATTTCCTCCCTGTACCTCCCCATCGTCCCATCTCAGCACTGCAATCCTAGCAGTGGCCACACCCACCACACCCCCATAACTACAGCTCCTGCTGGGCACCCTCCTCCGTGTCTCCAGCTCTCTCTGGTAACAACACTCCGTCTCTTGCCTTTTCAGCCCCTCACTGTGTCTGGTCTCTGGGTGTTTTATTGATACCTTTAACCCTGCCCACATCTCCATAAATGGATTTATCATTAAAATATTTTTAGTTGACCATCTGAATGAAATTCTGTTCCCTGCCAAGACTCTAACCAATACACAGAGACCTTTAACTGCAAAGTAGGCTGGAAAAGCAGGGAGCAGGAGAATCACGTCAACATGAACAAATTATGATCCATTGCCTAGGGTCAGGCACATGCTGTCCTGAATAAATGTATGATTAGGTCAAAATAAAAGCAAGGATATGGCTATTTGATAGGTGCCTAAAATTGTCTACTACATATGATTTATAATTAGGGACAGTTTATAAAGCAACCCAAATGATCACATCATATTCATTTTTTTATTGTCCTTAACTAACTCATTATCAGACAAAATACATGTCTGCTAGTGAGCAAATAATAACTTACTCTCCTAGAAAGCTTTGTAATCTACAAAGCG
>NW_007750950.1:3283-3794 GCF_000696425.1 Galeopterus variegatus | reverse complement strand
ATCCCCACTGTGGCAGTGTTAAGATGGTGGTAAATCCTATCATTGTAATTGAAAAGTGGAGCCTTAAAGACATAATTGTGAGGATTGTACTCATGTGAGTAGATTGATTCATTTATGGAGTAATAGGAATGGTTTTGATGGGTTTATGAGGAGAGTGAGAGAGAAGTTTAGCTCTATCTCTCATTCAAGCCATTTTCACCATGTCACACCCTGAGTTGCTGTGAAGAGTCACCACTACCAAGGCCCTCATCAGATGTATTCCCTGGACTTTGGACTTCCCAGCCTCTGAAACTGTAAGCCATAAATTTTATTACTTTATAAATTACCCAGTTTCAAGTATTTTGTTATAAGCAACAGAAGCTAATACAGTCCCTGTCTCAGAAACTTCCCGTCTACTTTCAGAATAATACAAATAAATAGGGTTATTAAACACTTATCACCAGACACTTAATAATAAAGTGTGTTATTACTCTTAACAATACTATGAGTTAGGTACTCCTAGTTTTCTTGT
>NW_007750950.1:0-618 GCF_000696425.1 Galeopterus variegatus | reverse complement strand
AGTAGCAGGGAATGGGGGTGGGTGGGATGGGAGCTAACTCAGGTAAGGTGGTCATACAAGGCCTCTCTGAGTAATGACATTTCAGCCGAGTAATGAAAAGGAGCCAGCCATGTAAGATCTGAGGAAGCATTCTCCTGGCGACAGGAACAGCAAAGTTTCTGAAGTAGAAATAAACTTGAAGTGTTTGAGAAAAAGAAAAAGACTTAGAGGCTAGAGCACAGTGAGCAAGGAGAGTTGAAGGAAATAAGACCAGAGAGACAACAGGCTCCAGACTAAACGTATATTAGGTTCAAATAAGTGTTTTTAAAGTTGTTGTGAGGGCTGGCTGCTTAGCTCAGTTGGTTAGAGCAGTGGGTGTTATAACACCAAAGTCAAGGATTTGTATCCCTGTGCTGGCGAGGAGCCATAAACAAGGTCAAGGATTTGTATCCCCGTGCTGGCGAGGAGCCATAAAAATAAAAAAATAAAGCTGTTGTGAAACAGTTCAAGAGATAAAATAATGCTTAAAAGAGAGAATCTATGATGTAAGAAGAAATTAATAATCATCAAATAAAAATTTTTAATTGATTACAATCAAAAACTAGGAAAAAGTGGATTTTAAATAGGAAATAAGAGAGA
>NW_007750949.1:8381-8686 GCF_000696425.1 Galeopterus variegatus | reverse complement strand
AAACTCATCAGACCAAGCTCCTCGAACTATGTAAACTGATCAGACTGTGCTCATCGATCTAAGTAAACTCATCAGACCGACCTCATCGATCTACATAAACTCATCAGACCAAGCAAATCGATCTAAGTAAACTCATCAGACCAAGCTCATCGATCTATGTAAACTGATCAGACTGTGCTCATCGATCTAAGTAAACTCATCAGACCGATCTCATCGATCTACATAAACTCATCCGACCAAGCAAATCGATCTAACTAAACTCATCAGACCAAGCTAATTGATCAAAGGAAACTCATCAGACCAAG
>NW_007750949.1:2458-2846 GCF_000696425.1 Galeopterus variegatus | reverse complement strand
GATCTAAGTAAACTCATCGGACCAAGCTCATCGATCTCATTAAACTTATCAGACAAGCACTGCGATCTAAATAAATTCATCAGAGCGAGTTCATCGATCTGAGTAAACTTATCAGACCGAGGTCATCGATCTTATTAAACTCATCAGACCAAGCTCATCGATCTATGTAAACTGATCAGACTGTGCTCATCGATCTAAGTAAACTCATCAGACCGACCTCATCGATCTACATAAACTCATCATACCAAGCTCATCGATCTAAGTAATCTCATCAGACCAAGCACATTGATCTAAGTAAACTCAGCAGACCAAGTACATTCTAAGTACACTCATCAGACAGAGCTAATCGATCTAAGTAAACTTATCAGACCAAGCTCATCGATCTATG
>NW_007750949.1:0-510 GCF_000696425.1 Galeopterus variegatus | reverse complement strand
AAACTCATTAGGCCGAGCTCATCGATCTAAGTAAACTCATCAGACCGAGTTCATCGATCTACGTAATCTCATAAGACCGAGCTCATCAATGAAAGTAAACTCATCAGACCGAGCTCATCGATCTAAGTAAACGATCCAAGTAAACTCATCAGACCAAGAACATTGATCTAAGTAAACTCATCAGACCAAGCTCATCGATTTAAGTAAACTCATCAGACTGAGCACATCGATCTAAGTAAACTCATCAGACCAAGCTCATCGATCTAAGTAAAGTCATTAGACCAAGCTCATTGATCTAAATAAACTCAACAGAGCAAGCTCATGGATCAAATTAAACTCATCAGACCGAGCTCATCGATCTAAGTAAACTCATCAGAACAAGCTCATTGATCTAATTAAACTCATCAGTCCAAGCTCATCGATCTAAGTAAACTCGTCAAAGAAACCTAATCGATCTAAGTAAACTCATCAGACCGAGCTCATCGATCAAAGTAAACTCATCAGACTAAG
>NW_007750948.1:2058-9654 GCF_000696425.1 Galeopterus variegatus | reverse complement strand
CTATAGGATCTACAGCTTGAGAGTTATTACCCTTTGGTGGTGTACTTTCTTGATTTTTTATTTTTTTGGTATGTTTCCTTCGATGTTTAGTCATTGTGGCAGGGGATTTCATGGTCCACTGGTTTGACAATATTGTCTGGCTAGGATGCTATTGGGGCTGCCAATTTTGTATGGCTGCCTCAGTGTGTGCTCAGTCACCCACTGGTGCCTCAGGTCTTGGGCCTCTCCAGGGAAGCGCCCCTCTGGTTGCCACACACTCAGCTGGGCTGAGCATGGAGTCCAGTGGCAGCGAGGCCTACCTGCTGGGTCGTGCACTGGCACCGAAGTGCATGTGGTCTCCACGGATCTTCAGCCTCTCTGGTGGGGCGCCTCTCTGGTCAGTGTTCACTTGGCTGGGCTGGGGATGGGGTCTGGCAGCAGTGAAGCCTACCTGCTGGGTTGCATGCTGGCACTGCGGGGCACGTGGTCTCCATGGATCTTGGGCCATGACATAAACATTGACTCAGGTAAGCCTATCATCTGGGACCTGGAATCAGAAGATGGAGTTCCAGTTCATGTTTTACAGTTTATTTTAATGATGCAGCTAGGACAACACAGTGCCTGGGGCTGCTAACAGTGGAATGTTGCAAACATCACAGCTTGTGTCTAATTCAGTCCTGGGTGGGAGCTTTGTGGGTCCAATTTGGCAGTTTCTCTTTTTGCTAGAAGATCATAAAATCTGAAATAATATAGAAGTTCTTTTCTACTGACTTAAAAAACAAAACAAAACAAAACTAACATTTTGTAGTTATAAACGTAATTTATGCTTATTATAAAATGTTCAGAAAATACAAAATGTATTTAGAAGGAAATACATCTTTTCAAATCCTGAGTCGCATAAACATAAGCAAGGTGAATGTTTTAATATGTAAATTTATACATGCTTCAAGTTCATTTCTTTACCATTTTAGTAAAGTTTTCTCCACTTGGCATATTCATATTCAAGAACGCTCATGTCCATGCGGGTGTTTAGAAGGTGGGAATCATGGTGGAATTGTGTGCAGGTAGGCCTGTGTTGGCTGGAGGAGCTAAAGGAGTGTGGAACACTGTCAGTCCTGGTCCTCTGTGCCTGAGCAGCAGGGTCAGGCAGCAGATGATTGTGGCACAAGAAGGATGCCATGCAGTGTGGGGTCACATAGTCAGGGGGGTCCTTTGGGTGGGCACTGCCAGCCTCTGAGCCCTTGGGGCCTTGGCTTGGCTAATGTGGGTCCTACTCAATTGCCTATTGAAGGAAAACTCTGCAAGTTGGGTCACAGTACAGGCCATTGTCATAATTAGGGGATGTTGAAGCTGCTTCACCAATACAGAACCAGCAAGTGCATCCTTCAAATTCCACCTTCAGAACAGCAGGGGCTGAGCCCAAGGGAGGTTCTGACCTGTGTCCAGCTGAGTCGTCTTCCCTCCTTGCCCCACCCACCAAAAAAAAAAAAAAGATAAACTGAACTTCACCAAAATTAGAAACCTTTGTGCTGCTATCTATCAAACAATCAGTACTACCAAAAAAGTTAACAGACAAATCACAGAATGGGAGAAAATATTTACAAAGCATGAGTTTAATAAGAGACATATCCAGAATATATAAAGATCTTTTACTATTTAACAATAAAATGACAGCCTAATTACAAAATGGGCAAAGGATTTGTATAGATATTTCTCCAAAGAAGATATGCGGAAAAACATCTTAAAAATCATTAGTCACTAGGACAATGCAAATCATAACCACAATAAGATACCACCTCACATCCACTGGGAAGGCTAAAATATAAAAGACAAAGGCAAGTTCTGGTGAGGATGAGGAGAAATTGAAAGCATCATGTGTTGCTGATGGGAATATGAAATGATGCATTTCCTTTAGAAAACAGTTTGGCAGTTCCTCAGAATGTGTAACACAGAGTTACATGGCCAAGCAATTTCACTCATAGATACATACCAAAGGGAAGTGAAAAAATATGGCCATGTGAAAAACTTGCATGTGAATGTTCATATTAGCATTTATTTATAAAAGCCAAAAAGTGAAAACAACCCAAATGTCTATCAACTGATGAATGGACACACAACATACAGTATATCATACAATAAAATATTAGTCATCAAATAAGAAGGACATGGATGAATGTTGAAAATACCATGCTAAGTGAAAGAATCCAGTCACAAAAGACCCCACATTTGTATGATTCCATGTATATTAAATTCTCAGAAGAGGTAAATATGTAGAGATAGAAAGTAGATTAGTGATTGCTAATTAGTATTAATAGGGGCAGGGTGGGGTAGAGAGTAGCAGATATGGGGTGGTTGCTGGTGGGTATAAGTTTTTTGGGGAGAGGGGTAAAATGTTCTAAAATTAGATTGTCATAATGGTTTCACACTGTTACTAACACTAAACCCATTGAATTGTACACTTCAAATGGGTTCATTTTAGGGTATGTGAATTATATCTCAATGAAGCTGTTACAAAATACCCCTTACCTCTTCCCCCTACCCAGTGGACATTATGGTTTTAATCTTGCCTCTCCCACTAGCAATCAATATTTGAAAGAGATGCTATCTTTCCATTTGTCACTTCAGCAGTTGTGTCAAGAATTTTGTGGTCCTCAGGACCAATATATTATAGAATTACTGCACAGCCTCAACACCAACAAATATAAAGATTTAAGAAAATAAAATACATTTTGATTTAAGAGTAAAGGCAGACGCACCGACACGGAGAAGCCCGCGCCTCCGCGCAGGAGCCCCACCCGGGCGCGCTGTTCCGGGGACAGAAGCTTCGCCTTTAAACGCAGGGGGGCGCTCTGGCTGCAAAGCAGGGCTGCGGCTGCGCAGTGGGATTAGCGAAATCAGACCTCGTCTGGTTACTGGAGGTAGCCAGAGGTTTGTCCTTGTCTGAAACTAGGCGGGTAACCCTTGGGGACTCCAGACTTCACCCAAACACTGGGGAAGCCAGCACCCAGAACAGCTGGTTTTGAAGGACCTCGCGAGTCCAGCTCTTCCAAAGTCACAGCGGCGATAGCTGTGGGATCGCAAAAAAGTCTTTGCACACCAAGGTAAATTAGTAGAAACCCACTAAATATCGTGTGGCAAAAAAATGGCTTGAAAATTACTTGAAAGAATGTTCAGTTTATTTTCTCAGAGAGGACTCAATCTTTAACACGTTGAAAAAAACAGCTTTTGTGCTAGACAGTTACATTGCTTAATTCTGTATAAAAATAAAGATTAAAAAAAATTGGGTGTACTTTAACTAAAAACTAAATTAGAAAAACATAAACAATGACAATAGGAAAATCATCAGGAGGAGCAGTGGAAAGTGTAATATTGTAACCCATTTTCCCTTCACTGCAGTGTTACTAACTTTTATCCCCATTTTCCAGGTCAAGGAAATGAAGTTTGGAGACACTGAGTGACTTATCCATGTCACAGGCCTGGTAGGTGGAAAGTTTATCTCAGTGCAGGGACCACAGTCTACAAAATACTTATTGCCATTGGAAGTAGGTACGGAAAGTGTTACTTGCATGTAATTGTGGGAGAAATAAAAAGCAAGGGTGGTGGGTGGTCTTGCTCCTGAAGCTTAAGGAGGTCCCTGAGCTGAGGGAGGTGTGTCTGGCTAAGTGGTCATTGGTAACAAGTGGCAGAGATTGTGAAATCATCAGGAGCAGGTGGTGGCCATGCAGCTTCTGGGCTCCGGGGAGGGAAGACCTGCAGACATCACTACAGCAAAGGAGGGTAAGAAACGCTAAACACAAAAATGCTTAGAACCAGAGAGCTGCACCCCCCACGCTTCCTAGAAAAGAGGTTAGTATGTTCTAAAGCCTCCCCTATTGTCCCTGGGACAGCGTTTTTTCATAGCTTTGTGGAAGTTGGCTTCATCCTCGTCATTTGTGTGACTGTGGTAGTGTGGCTGTGGAGAGCGTGGAACTCATGTCCATGGGGAAATGGGTTGTTCTGGATAGTACTCCGCAGCGGAAGGAAGGAGCGGTGACACAGCAACCCTCTGAGTAACCAGCAGGACGTGCTCTTGTTTGAGAAATGCAACAATCCATGTGGCCGTGGGCACAATTGTGACGATCATGTTGCAGGAGAGGTTAGGGATCTGACCGACCTCAGAGAGTATGTGGGGGAAGCGATTATGAAACCCCTTGATTATCTAGATCCTGGTTGCTTTAGGCCAAGGGTGTGAACACGACAGAAAATGTAGATATAAAGGAAAAGTGCCTGAAACCGACGACAATGTTATAGCCTATAAAGGGAAATGGTTCTTGGGGGTTAACATTGCAGAATGACTCCCTTGAGTGATTAAGGGGTCTTCACATAACTCCAAACTTGGCTTTGTGTTCTGGAGGGCCTGATTTATTGAAATCAGTATGACACCTGTTTTAAATTTAAAAAAATAAAAATAAAAATATTTCAAAACCAAATTTGTAATAGATCCTGAATGTCATTTAAAAATGTGATTTAAAAATCACTTTATTTTCAGCCAGACATTTCGATGTGAAACATTTTGAAAACAAAGGAGAGATGTTTTCTCCATTATCTCATTTTTTGATATCTATTTCTTGGTATACATAAAATAGTAAAATTTTAATATTTGCAGTAGGTAAAAATAAAATACAGATGTCCACAGAGTCAGGAAATCTTGACATTTTTGTAGTAGATTGAACCCCCTTGATTATTTCCTCTGGGGCAAAGGCGCAAGTTCTGCTGTGAAAGTTGGACACATGCCTCATGTGAGGCTGCTCATGACAGATGCACACGCAGTGACTGATGGGAACATTGCTCTAATGCACATTGTTTATTGCAACTGTGCGCAGCTTATTGAACTATGATTGCTACTGAGGGACAACATATGCAACGTGTCAGAGCAAAAAACTATGTATTATGGATGTCTGTTTTCAGACTTTATGGCCACTCTGACATCTAATCAACATTTGTATTAGAATAATGAATAAAGAAAGGCCTCACTTATAAACCCAGTACTTTCCATAGTGTAAACTTTGGTGAGACTACATTTCTTGCTGCTCATAAGCAAACCTGACAACTTCAATTCACAAGACTGATGAATAACCACTTAGTTCAGCCCTGTTAAAAAAAAGACAGTTTGAAAAGGATACACTATTGTAAAGCATTTTTCTCCTTGAAAATCTTTCCTAAGCTTTTCAAAATGGTCCCATTTTGTTCTGAATATTAAACTTACTTGCATAAGTTGCACTATAAAACAAGTACAATCTAATAGGGGACTAGAAAACAACGATGACCATATTCCATTGTTTGGTGGTTCAATGACATTATAAGGGAGTAGAGAGTAGAAACATTAATAGGTATAAATTTGCAATTATGGAGGATAGAAGGGAACTTCTTGTTGAAATAGGCCAAAAGAACCTTCATGTTAGCTGTGCTTCTTTTAGAGAAAGGACTGTCCTAGTGGCTAATCTGGGTGACTTAACCAGTGACACATTCCTAACAAATGTCATTAAAAGAGATTTTAGCAAGGCAAGGACAACAGGTTTGCTTATGAGCAGCAAGAAATATAGTCTCACCAAAGTGTACCCTTTGGAAAGTGCTGGGTGTATAATGGAGGCCTTTCATTATTCATTATTCTAATACAAATGTTGATTAAATGTGCTTTCTTCAATTCAGATGTTAGGAAGTCTGCTGTGGATCGGATTTCTCCCAAGCTCATTGAAGCTTGACCCCCACTGTGTTAAGAGGGTGGGAAATCTATTATGGTAATTGAAAGGTGGGGCCTTGAAGAGGTGATTAGATTCTAGGATCATACCGTAGTGAATGGATTAATAATGGTGGTCAGGGGCATGGTTCTGAGGACTTTAAAAGGAGAGTGGATGAGGAGTTTAGTCTCTTTTCTCTGCTCCACCATTTCACAATGTGAGACCCTGCCCTCACTGTTGCCACCACCAAGGCCTTCACCAAATGTGTTTCCTGGACTTTGGACTTCCCATCTCTGAAACTATGAGCAATAAGTTTGGTTTTCTTTATAAATTACCTAGTTTCAGGTATTTTGTTACAAGCAGCAGAAACAGACTAATACAGTGTCCCTTCCCAGGAGTGTTATTAGGCTGTGCATCTGAAGTGATATCTTATAAGATTCCAAACTACTTGAATCATGCATCCTTTTCTAGTCCTATAGTGAAAATAAACAGAGCCTGACTGCCAGAGTATTATGCATTTCTTAGAATTATTTAAAAAATGACTTCTACTAAATATTCCATAATTTTAAGCTGTATTAGATGAATATTAGGACTTTGTCATAATTGGGAAACATGTATAATATCATTCGAAGGCATTACCAGATTTTAAGGAAAAAAATAATATTAGTAGTAAGGAATAAGTATAATTTTTCCAGAAGATAATATAAGGACATTGCCAGAAATAAGACTCGTTTGCAAAAAATCTTTACATGATGTTAAGTTGTTTCATCTAAAAATAAAACAAGTCCCACAAACCTCACACAAGCTGTTACATGCAAAAACAATGTGCTACTTGCACAGCCTCCTGGGAAGCAAGTGTGCAGCCAGATCCCTCTTTGCTGGTTTATTTGATTCCTGTAGCCCTTGCTGCAGGTCTTTACCATGTTTTAAAAGTAAAGAAATGAGCCATCTCAAGTTTAGGTCTTGTCCCCAATGAAATAAAAATTGTGACATTGATACCATTTGACTAGAAGATTAATTGAAACTGGGCACAAGATATTAGCTCTCATTGGAAGTTGGCAGCATTTATTTGCATTTAAGATTTGTGATTTTCTAAACTGTGGGTCATAGCAGAAGTTAATGAAAAGCTCTGGAGGAAAGAATCTTGCAGTTCTACACGTGGAATCTGTCATTCTTCTATTCAGAGGCAATGACATTACAAAAGAACAAAAATTCCCAAGCATTTTCCTAAGCAGAGAACCCCATTTTGGGGGCAGTATTGGCAATGAGTGTCTCTGGGTTCTGGGAGCGGGTGCACAACTGATACTTGCTAAGTGGTTCCAGATCCACTGGGAAGGAAGAATGGATGTGAGGTCTTCAGGGGGCAGTGGGGGTCCCTGTGTTTTGTCTCTTGGTAAGTTCTCTGTGGGAGGTGTCTGTGGGACTTCTCTGGGTGAGGTCTCTGGAAAGTTGTGTGAGATCTGTGTGCGAGGACTCTGTGGGGACAGTGGGAGGTCTCTGTGTGCTGTCTCTGGGTGAGTTCTGTGGGATGGTCTGTGGAGCAACGTGAGATTCTGTGAGAGGTCTCTGTGTAAGATCTCTAGGGGGGTCTCTGTGCAAGATCTGTGTGCAAGGTCTTTGTGTAAAGTCTTTTGTGGGAGGATTCAGTGTGAGGGCTTTGTAGGAGTCTGGGAGGCTTCTGTTAGGCCTGGAAGGCTCTGTGGGAGGACTCTGTGGGAGGACTCTGTGGGAGGACTCTGTGGGAAAGACCCCGTGCTAGTCTCCATGTCTCCTGGAAAGTTTGCATGTGAAGTCCTTGTGGGAGATCTCAGTGCCAGGCCTCTGTGTGAGGTTTCTGAGTTCTCTCTTTGTGGGCATCTTTGTCAGAGGTCTCAGTGTGCAATCTCTGTGGCAGGACTCT
>NW_007750948.1:0-353 GCF_000696425.1 Galeopterus variegatus | reverse complement strand
CACCTCTTTCTTTGGCTCTGAGCTGTGCAGTTCTTCTTCCCCCACATCCCACCCTCTGTCCTCCGTGTCCCACTGTCGGATATGACCACACACACAGTTACACCTAGGGGGTATGGCAGGTGGCCTGGGCAGGGGCAGAGTCAGGCGCCACCTGACGCCCATCCTCCCGCTGCTCTGGACAGGTGGGTGATGTGCCATGTCATGTCACCAGGCTGAGCTGAGAGGGGTCAGTAGAACCCACCTCCATCCCCCCTGTCACAGGAGAGAGGGGCCCTGGTCAAGCAGGTTTGTCCCCCCAAGAAATCTGGGGGCATATTTCTCCCTTTGGACTTGGGACCAGCACTGCCCCCCCC
>NW_007750947.1:9420-9656 GCF_000696425.1 Galeopterus variegatus | reverse complement strand
TGAACTAAATTGTAAGGGCAATAGAGCACCACTGAAGGTTGAATTATTCAACCTGAGAAGTGTGTTATGCGAAGGTCAGGCCCATGATTGGTGAGAAGTTCTATCCTGAGATTAGGGATGGGGATATCGGGGTTGATGTTCTCAAGAACCATAAGACTTTCCTGAACCCTCTGGGGCCATTCAGTCATATCTCACTCCTCCCTGTCAAAGACTAGAGCCCCACTCTTTCTTGGAAA
>NW_007750947.1:7908-8461 GCF_000696425.1 Galeopterus variegatus | reverse complement strand
TTCTTTAACAATGTTTTGACTTTCCATCAAGGAATTACCATTGTCTCACTTTAATTTCCTGTGTTTTGGTTGCAACTGGTTTTAACTTCACACTCAGAGCTGTCTGCAATAAAGACCTGACTGTCCATTCTACGTGTATTAATGTGTAGGTAACCAACATGGAAATATAGTATTTCAGTCAAGGTCTGTTTTTACTAGAATCATTAGGAATACACTTTTTAACTGTGATTGCTGAGGGGCATCATTTGGGGAAAATCTGCATAAAAATAAAAACAGCAAGGCAAACCTTAGAGAAAGAGAGATGAGAAAGGTAATGTAATCCCTAGACATTATTTGAGCATCTAGACCCAGGTATGACTGCAATTAAAAGTTGGGCCAACACATTTTCTATTCAACTTAAGCTGTTTAGTGATGGATTACAGTAAATTGCAACCAAACATTCTTGACTGATATGTCACCTCTATTTTTTTATATCATACACTCTAAATTTATTTTTTTCAATCATATTGAGTATACATAGAAGATGGTGCTAATAGTATTTCCTTTTAAAGTG
>NW_007750947.1:5704-6367 GCF_000696425.1 Galeopterus variegatus | reverse complement strand
TTTATTTAATAAATAATGCTTTAAATATGATGTATGTGAGAGCCATCTTTTCCTAATTCCCCGCACAATTTCAGGACAACCCGTCCCCGTTTATGAAGGTGATTTTTCAATTTGATAGGTGAGGTCATTGCGTGAGTGTATTTTAAAGTTTGTATGCATGTTTGCATCATGCCTAGAAGTTCTAATTCACAAACAAAAAAAATTATTATTTACCAACAAAAAAAAAATATTAGTTACCAAGCAATAACACCAACATTTTCTGAATTCACTTATATTTTATGTCTCAGAATCATCTTTTCCTTTCATTCAATTGGCCATCCTAATCTGTTATTTAAGTTGCCTCTCTGATTTAGGCTTTGACTTTTAATCTTGTTGAAATTATGTGGGTCTTAGTTTGTCTCACCTACAAACTATTGTCACTTTCTCTAAATTGCTTCTGTAATGAAATCACATCCTAACACCCCTGCCAGAATAACTCTATTTAATATACCTTTTATCAGTATAACAAGTGACTTTCTCAAATATGTTCAATGATTTCCTCTTATGTATAAAACAAATATGAATTATAGACATTGTATTAAATTCTCTAACCTCCTCCAAGGTTTTTGTATCAAATACAATACATAAAATATTACAAAATGTTATTCTTCTCCAATAATCTTA
>NW_007750947.1:0-632 GCF_000696425.1 Galeopterus variegatus | reverse complement strand
TGATCTCACCAATTATTTGCACACAAATCTGTATGTGTGTTTATCCCACTGTCTGGCTTCTTCTGGAGCACTTCCAGGGTCAGGAAACTTACTAACTACTCTGTTTATACTCTGTTCTGTTACTTACAATGTTCTCAAATTTGTTCATAAACTTATCTCCTAGCTGCTGCTAGAGTAACACACAAAATAACATTCCTTTTTCATATACGGAAGAGAGACATTTTAGACCTCAGGCATCCTCTAAAGCTCCTCTCTTCTTTTAATTCAGACATTTCCTCAGCCAGTTTCTGCAGTCCCTACCCATGTTTCAGGTTTCAGTCTAAAATGGCTCTTTTCATCATCCCTCCAGTCCCTTTTCCCACAGGGAAGCAATTTTTCTGCTATACTGACCCTGTGAATATAGCATTCCACGTTCATGACCTCTCCCTGTAATGCTTATTACTTTCTACCTTTACTGATAGAAGTATTTTATAAAATGTGTTCATGCAACAGTATTATCACCAGTGGCCCATAGTGGTTACTAAGGGGGCAAAGTCACGTAAAACAATGAACATGTGTTTCCTATGCTTATAATAGATACATAGGATCATCAGAGTATTTTCTTCTAAACTAACTTAATCATAGAACCCTGG
>NW_007750946.1:7856-9656 GCF_000696425.1 Galeopterus variegatus | reverse complement strand
AATGTCCACAATAGGCAAATGAACAGAGAGAGAAAGTAGGTTAGTGGCTGTTGTGGATATGGGGGAAAACAGGTTAAAAAATTAAAAGATAATACGAATCTTTCCGTGAACTTTTTGAAGTACTCTCACAGAATGCCCACAAATAATGTATCTCCTCATAAGAAACTTTATTATCTTCAAAAAAAAAAAGTCACTTTCTGGTGGAGAAATCTGACAAACATCACTTTAGCCAACTGAACAAAGTTGAGATCACCAATAAAAGAACAAACCAACATGATTTGGCCCCTGATATGTTGGAATGAAAAGAGTACCTCGTCACTTCTATGGTATCCCTGCCAACAATAAATAATCTAAACCTAAATGTGAAATATATTGGACACATCCCAAATGAACATCTTTTTCTAAAATAACTTGCTTATACTCTTCAAAANGGATCTTAACCCTTGACTTGGTGTTGTCAGCACCACACTCTCCTAAGTGAGCTAACTGGCCCTCCCTATATAGGGATCCGAACCTTTGATCTTGGTGTTATCAGCACCACACTCTCTCAAGTGAGCCACGGGCCAGCCTTCCATGAACTTTCTAAAGAACCTTTGTTGTATACAAGGCATGGCAGGCATGGGGAAAACAGAATCTAGCTCTTCCTGTGTGAAAACCTGCAAAAAATACTACCTGTATTTGTGTAAAGCAATAGTTACAGCCTGTTGTACTGTGCTGTATTTGGATATTCTATTTACAAAACAGCCCATGCGGCACATGTCAAAACACTTTTTTACAATTGAGCTCCTAGTACACTGAAGACAAAAAATTGGCATATTGTTTTCAGTTAATTTGGGGGGAAAAGGTTATATGTAGGAAAGCTGTCACCACCGTGTTGCTTAAAACAGTAAAACTCTTCAACCACTTAAATGTCTATGAGTGTGAGAAAGTTAAAAATAAAAAGGTATATTAAATCAATGGGAATATGATGCAACCATAAAAAATGAACATTATATAATATTACATAGAAAGGGCACAATTTAAAATTAGATGTATATCCCCAGTACATATACAGTTATGAACATACATGAGAAAGAATCTGAGAAGATAAAAACAGCTAATTTATGAGAAGGAAGTAATAAAATGGGAGAATTATCCATTCCTATTATTTTTTCTACTCTATAAAATAAATAATGATATAAGAAAAGAACTAAATACAAATGCAAAGTCAACTCAAAAGGGACAAAGGAAGCCCCTGGCACACAAAACAAAATGCCAGTTGTTCTCCTTCAGTCTTCCCAAGAAAGAGAAAAACATGCCATTTGTAGTGAGATGGAATATTAACAGTGAGAAAGGCAAGCCCTACTCACCTTGAACGTGGTCATTTTTCTCCTATGCTGAGAATGTGCAGAGTCCTGATTTATGTAGATGCTGGGAAAGCAGAACCATACCTGGAAAGTGCCATGAAAGGTAGAAAAATATCCATGAAAGGGGGGCCAGGGATGTCACTCACCAACACAGTGAATTAGCACATGAATGTTCACAGCAGCATTATTGATAATAACCCCAAACTGGTAACAACTGAAATGCCCTCCTACAGGTAAACTAATAGACAATTCCATAGAATGGAATGTTACTTGAAAATTAAAAGGAATGAGATACTGACACATGGTACAGCATGGATGAACCTTGAAAACATTATGCTAAGTGAAAGAGGCCAGTCACAAAGGACAACACATTCAATAATTCCATTTCTATAAAATGTCCACAATAGGCAAATGAACAGAGAGAGAAAGTAGGTTAGTGGCTGTTGTGGATATG
>NW_007750946.1:4140-6538 GCF_000696425.1 Galeopterus variegatus | reverse complement strand
ACATAGCAAATAAATAAAATGTAAACAATTAGTAAATATAGGTAAAAAGTACACAAAAATTCTTTTGCCAATTTTCTATAGGTTTGAAATTATATGAAAATAAAAAAATTTTAATATCAGAAAACAATCATGGGAATGAATAATAATGAGACAAAGGATGAGCATGACGTAATATGGCAGTTCACTAGTTTATTCTCTCTTGGCAGTGTTTAGAAATTTCCACAATTGAAACAGAAAAAGGGGGGCAGGCCCGTTAAGCTCAGCTGGTTAGAGCGTGCCTTGTAACACAAGCTTAAGAGAGATGGTCAAGGGTTTGGAGCCCCTTACCTGCCAGCCGCCAAAAAATAATCAGTCAATCAGTAAAAGAGAAAAAGGGAAAAACTTAAAAGAGAGTATGATATAAATTTTGTAAAACATTTATAAATTAATAAATGTAAAAACATACCCTAAGAACCACTTAAAGAACACAAGTGTAACAGCTACTACCCTTACACCCTGGATTCACGGATAATTAAATTCTTTTCTTGTCATATTTCTGTAATTTCTCAATGTTCCACAATAATGTGGTTCTATGAGAATATGAAATATTTGTAATAGGTGAAACAAAACAGCTGACAAAGTTTTAAAAAACTCAGAAAAGTACAAGCCGATGTACCTTGCTCTCAAGGTACAATCAAGTCCTAACTTTTCCCACCTGATTCCAGGTAGTCGCAATAGCTCAGTGAGAATGTATTCAAAAGGTTATGAAGTCAGCCTCCAGGACCAGCCTGTCTACGTTCCCACCCAGCTCCGCCTCTTACTAGTTGGGTGACTACGGCCAAATAATTTATACTCCTTGTGTCTCAATCTTCTCATTCTTAAAACAGGAAAAACGCAACACCTCTCCATAGAGCCATGGTGTGGCATAAACGTATTTATTTGTATAAAGCCCTTAGAATTGAAGTTAGCAATTAAGCCTTAATTATTTTCAATTCTCATGCCAGAGTACACATCCTACATATTCTCAGAAAAATGCCAAGTCTAACTCACGTGGAGCTTAGCTGTCAGTAGACAAGGAGTCAATCTCTCTACCTCCGTGCAGTCCTTTTTGAGAAGTCGGGCTGGAGAAAGAAAAGAATGCTGTGAAATACCCCGATCGTGTCGCCGTCCTCGATAAAAGGTCCTCAAAAAAATAGTTAAATGCTCTCCTCCCTCCCTGCAAGGTGGAAAGAACCCTCCCCTTCCCAAAAAAAGAGGGCAGAAGGCGTCCGGGATCATCCAGAGTCCTGCAGGAGTCAGAGAGAAGAGCCAGGGCGCTCTGACCCCAGCCCGGGGACCTGACCGCTTCGTGGCAAATTAACAGTAACATAAGATCACCATTCACCACGTGACAGGAACTGTTTTACGGCTTTCATTTGTACTACCTCCTTCAAGTCCCCAAACAATTCTATCAGGATGCTATTAGGATGGTTTTAATAGCCCCCTTTTAACGAACAGCAACGAGAAGCCACGGAAGATTAACTCCCAAACGTTAAACCGCGAGAAACTGGCCGCGCGCGTGGGATGCAGGGACGCGGACTGAACGAGTTGAAAGCCCCGGACACCCTCAAACCAGGCCAAACGCGACTGGAGCCCATCCCAAATCCGGGGACGCGAGGACAGCCCCAGACACAAGAAGACTCCGCCGTGGGGGTCGCAAACCTCCGCTCTCCGCCGAGGCTTCTTCGCCTGTAAATCGAGCGCGGGGCCGTTGAGGCTCGCACGCCTCGGTCCAGGAAATTCAGGTGGGCCCGCGAGACGCGGAACTGAGCGAAACCACCACACAAAACACGGTCACACTCTGGACGCGGAAGTGCCCGCGACTCCACAGAACGTCTGGACCGCAATTCCCAGAAGTCCCTCGGTCCACCGGCCGAGCGGAAGCGCCCGCGACTCCGCGGAACGTCTGGACCGCACTTCCCAGAAGTCCCTCGATCCACCGGCGGAGCGGAAGCGCCCGCGACTCCACGGAACGTCTGGACCACATTTCCCAGAATGCCCAGGGGAGAAAAACATCCGTAGTCTCACCTTCCAGAGGGAAGTGTAGGGACTATGCGGAGTGTCTTGACTATACTCGCCTCAATGCCCTGGAAGAGCGAATCCCAGCGTCCCGAGCTCCCGGGTGGTAATAAGTTGTCCTTATCTTTCCGTGAGTCCTCGAGCGAAATATTCCGTGGACCCGACTTCCTGAAGTCTAAGTGCCCCTAATTATGATAGCTGTATTGTTGGAAAGGAGGCAAGTGAGGAGATATAACCTTCAAGTAATTAACCAGTAATGACTGTGTAGGGATCAAAAGACGACTGAAAAGATGATCATGTTTAGTATAAACTCACGATATGAGGCTAAAACTGAGCGATTAAAGTATGACAAAAAAAAAAA
>NW_007750946.1:0-737 GCF_000696425.1 Galeopterus variegatus | reverse complement strand
AAAACATAAAGAACAAAAAAGACAAAGACCATGGAGTCTTTCCAGATTAAAGACTATATAGAAATGTCACAACTAAACGTAGTGGATAAAACTGGACCTTGAACTGGGTGGAAAACAGTTATAAGGAATAAAAAACACAATAAATTTAAATATGGGACTGTAGATTAGATAACAGTTTTCTAATAGGTAACAGGATTAATTACTATTAGCAGTTTTTTAATAGGTATCTTTTAATAGATAACAATATTACCTAGCATAATATCTAATATTATCTGGCATGTAATGTGAAATTCAATCACCAGCCCTTCATAAATGCCTCTTGCCAAGACACCCCATGATTACTCTGGTATGGGGGCTTCCTTGTTGCAGAAAGCTAAAATAAGCTCGCTCTGGTTACAGGTATGTTCCTGGTGGTATTTGGCTGATGGGCATCAACATAGCAAATAAATAAAATGTAAACAATTAGTAAATATAGGTAAAAAGTACACAAAAATTATTTTGCCAATTTTCTATAGGTTTGAAATTATATGAAAATAAAAAAATTTTAATATCAGAAAACAGTCATGGGAATGAATAATAATGAGACAAAGGATGAGCATGACGTAATATGGCAGTTCACTAGTTTATTCTCTCTTGGCAGTGTTTGGAAATTTCCACAATTGAAACAGAAAAAGGGGGGCAGGCCCGTTAAGCTCAGCTGGTTAGAGCGTGCCTTGTAACACAAGCTTAAGAGAGAT
>NW_007750945.1:9089-9657 GCF_000696425.1 Galeopterus variegatus | reverse complement strand
AGACAAGGATGTCCACTCTCACCACTCCTACTCAACATAGTGTTGGAAGTACTAGCCAGAGAAGAGAAGAGAAGGAAATAAAAGGCATCCAGATGGGAAAAGGTGAATTCAAACTGTCCTTGTTTGCAGATGACATGATCCTATATATCAAACAGCATAAAGCATCTACAAAGAAACTCTTGGAGTTGATAAAGCATTTCAGCAAAGTAGCAGGATACAAAATCAACACACAAAAATCTGTAGCATTTCTATTCTCCAACCGTGAACATGCAGAAAGAGAAATAAAGAAAACTTGCCCATTTACAATAGACACCAAAAAAATAAAATACTTAGGAATTGAGCTAACCAAGGATGTGAAAAATCTCTATAATGAGGACTACAAACCACCGCTGAGAGAAATTAGAGAGGATACAAGAAGATGGAAAGATATCCCATGCTCCTGGATTGGAAGAATCAACATAGTTAAAATGTCCATACTACCCAAAGTGATATACAAATTCAATGCAATCCCCATCAAAATTCCAATGAAATGGAAAGAACTATCCAGATATTTATATGGAATAACAAA
>NW_007750945.1:6848-8148 GCF_000696425.1 Galeopterus variegatus | reverse complement strand
AGGCAACCAAAGGAAAAATAAACAAATGGGATTATATCAAACTAAAAAGCTTCTGCACAGCAAAAGAAACAATTAACAGAGTTAAAAGACAACCAACAGAGTGGGAGAAAATATTTGCAAAATGTACATCTGACAAGGATTAATATCCAGAATATACAAGGAACTGAAACAATTTTATAAGAAAAAACAAGCAACCCAATTAAAAAATGGGCAAAAGAGCTAAATAGGCATTTCTCAAAGGAAGATATATGAATGGCTAACAGACCCATGAAAAAATGCTCAACATTACTCAGCAAATCAAAATCACATTGAGATTTCAAATCACCCCAGCCAAACTATTATCAAAAACACAGAATAACAAATGCTAGCAAGGATGTGGAGAAAGGGGAACACTCCTACACTGTTGGTAGGACTGTAAATTGGTGTAGGCATTATGGAACACAGTATGGAGTTTACTGAAACAACTACAGATAGAACTGCCATACAATCCAGCAATTCTACTGCTGGGTATATAGCCAAAGAAATGGAAACCACTATGTCAAAGGGATACCTGCACTCCCATGTTTATTGCACCTCTATTTACAATAGCCAAGAGTTGTAACCAACCTAAATGACTATGTCAGATGACTGGATAAAGAAAACATGGCATATTTACACAATGGAATACTATCCCGCCATAAAAGTTAACAAAATCCTGCCATTTGTAACAATGTGGATGAACTTAGAGAAAATTATATTTAGTGAAATAAGCCAGGCAATACCATGTCTTCACTCATAAATGAGAGCTAAGAAAATAAACATATAAATAAAAAAAGAAAGAATACAATAATCACAATAAGATTTTGTACTCTCAAAAGGAGAAAACAAAACTGAGATTACTAGAGGTGGAAAAAGGGAGGGAGAGGGTAAGGGTGGAACTGGTAAAAGGCCACAAAAATTGATCACATTGTGTAATGTTGAATATACTAATAATCCCGATTTGAACATCACAGATTGCATGCAAATATTGACAATCAGCTCTGTACCCCACAGATATCAACTGTGTGTCAATTTTAAAATAAAATCATAACTGTAGAATTAAATTAGAACTCAATAACAGAAGGATAAATAAAAAATCTCTTGATGGTTGAAAATTAGATAAAATGCATCTAAATAACCCATATGTCAAAATAGAAATCAAATGGAATTTAGAAAATATTTTTGTAGAGGATTCATAAAGCGAATGTACTTCACAGGGCTTGGTTTTCCAAAGCCTTGCAGTTTCAAATACTGACCTTGCAAAGGACAGGAAATTTTCCTC
>NW_007750945.1:2931-4962 GCF_000696425.1 Galeopterus variegatus | reverse complement strand
AGAAAAAGAAGAAAAGTTGGAAATTAACTTGATAAACTTGAAAAAAATCACCAAATTAAACCCACAGAAAATTGAAGGAAATAGCAGAAATAAAGGCAGGAAAAAAAATGAGAAAATGGACATACAATAAAGAAATTCAACAGAGCCGAAAGATAATACTTTGAAGATATTAATGAAATAGATAAAAGTATAGCAAGATGAACAGATGAAGAGAAAATACAAATTAGCACATCAGGAATAAAAAGGCACATTATTACAGAATTTACTGACATTTAAAGGATAAGAGTATATTATGAACAATTTCATGCCAAACACATTTTTAAATAGATAAAATAGATGAGATTTTTAAAAACCACAATTTACCAAAACTCATACTAAAAGAAATAGAAAATATGAACAGTTCTATAACCAAATGACTTCAGTGGTAGTTTTCACTAGACATTTGGGTAATAAATAATACAAATCTTTGTGAAACTCTCTGAGAATAGAAAAACAAAGAATACTTGCTAGCTTCTATTATAAGTTCAGCATAACCTTATCCTAAAAACTGAGAAGAACATTATAAAGAACAAAAATTAGGAGGAATTTATAAAGGGACACTAAAATCAACTACATTGAATATTGATAAATTAAAATCATAAATAAACATAAAAATTAGGTTAATATATTCTTCATAAATACACAAGCATAAATCAAAAATGAAATATTAGCAAGTCTGATTCAGTTTCTATTTTTTATTTATTGCAGGAATGCATTGAAGAAATAAACATTACAAAAAAAATTGTAAAATATGATATGCCTATCTCTCTTGTGAATGTAGAAGTAAAAATTCTAAATAGTGATAATAAAAATCAAGTAATAATAATAAGCAAATTATGTAGCAGGATTTATTCCAGGAATGCAAAATTGACATATAAAAATCAGTCATATGATTCATCATGGACAGAGGTAAAAATAATACAATCCCCTCAAAAAATGCAGAAGCAGCACTTGATAAAACTCAACACTCATTCATTACTTAAAAATAAAGACTCAGTAAACTAGGAATTGAAAAAACAATTTAATCTGATAAAGGATATCTTCAAAAAATACCTACAGCAACATATTCAACAGTGTAATGCGACATTGAGAACAAGACAAAAATTTTCACTACCATTATTTCTATTCAATTGCATTGAATTGTGAGTAGACAGTCTAAAAGATCCTATAAAAAAATTATTAGAATTAATAAGTGAATTTTGTAAGGTCAGTGAACACAATATCAGTATATGAAAATCAAGTGTATTTCTATATTCCATAGCAAACAATTAAAAAATTAAATTTTAAAAATAATATTTACAATGGCATCAAAAAAATCAAACAATAGAAGTGCACCATTTTTATTTATTCATAATTTAGAAGACATATTATAATAAAGATGTCAATTCCCCTCAAATTAACCTACAGATTAATGCATTCCCCATCAAAATCCCAAAAGGGGTGTGTGCATGTGTGCATGTGTGTGTATTGTGTGTATAAACTGGCAAGCTAATTCTAAAATTTATATGGAAGTGGGAAGAACATAGAGTCGTCAAGAAAACCTTGAAGAAACACAAATTTGGAGGACTTTGACTATCAGATTTCTATTCTTCCTATTAAGTTACAATAAATATGAGGGCTTGGTATTTGTTCAATGATAGATAAATAGAACAATGCAAGACAATAGTGATTCAGAAATACACGCTCACATACATTGTCACTTGATTTATTATTGTTTGGGCCCTAATGAAACTAAGTGAGAAAAAATGTGTTCTTTATTATAATGTACTTTAAAATATTTTAAAATTTTATTTTTAATTAACAAACAATAATTGTATAATTTATGGGGTACAATTCGATATTAAGACATATGTATACACTGTGATATGATTAAATCAGGCTGATTAACATATCCATCACCTCACATACTTATATTTTTGCGGTGAGAATATTTAAAATCTACTCTTTTTGCAATTTTAAAATGTACAATACTTATTATTGGTGGTGTTTTCA
>NW_007750945.1:1707-2404 GCF_000696425.1 Galeopterus variegatus | reverse complement strand
CCTCACATACTTATATTTTTGTGGTGAGAATATTTAAAATCTACTCTTTTTGCAATTTTAAAATGTACAATACTTATTATTGGTGGTGTTTTCAATATGTGATTATGAATCAAATACTACTAATATGAAAAATAAATAGTACCTTGACTTCTGTCTTCTATCAAAAATTAATTTGAGGTAGAACACATACCTAAATATAAAAAACAAAAATATAAAACTTCTGGAAGAAAATATAGGAGAATATCTTTATGACCTTGAGGAATGAAAAAAAATATTAAGCAGAGCACAGATAATACTATAAATGAAAAAAGAAAAGATAATTTGCATTTCATTAAAATTAAGAACTACTCTTCATCAAAAGAAACAATAAAGAAAGTGAACAGGCAATCTCCAAACTAGAAGAAATTCTCAATGTACATATCTGACAAGGACTCATATCCAGAAGATATATTTTTTAAAAATCTTCAACAGCCCAATTAAAAATAAACAAGAGACTTAAATAAGCATGTCACAAAAGAGAATATCCAAACATGTGCAAATGGCCAGTAAGCACATGTCAAGTTGCTCAACATTGGGAAATGCAAATTAAAATCCCACTGGGATATTACTTCATGCTCACTAGAAGAGTTAAAAGTAAGGCCGGCCCAGTGGCGCACTGGATAGTGCGCCGCTTGGGAAGTGCGGCGGCGCTCCCGCC
>NW_007750945.1:0-262 GCF_000696425.1 Galeopterus variegatus | reverse complement strand
CACAATGAATCACTTAGGGTAGACAGCATAGTTTTGTACTCGTTATGCCATCCCTTCTCCTCCCACTGACCACCCTCCCCTCCCAGCCTCTGGTAACCATTATTCTACTCTCCACTTAGATGAGAACCACTTTTTTTCTTCTTTTTTTTAGATTCCACATATGAATGAGAACATGCAGTATTTGCCCTTCCGTGCCTGACTTACTTCACTTAACATTGATAGTTTCCTGTTCCATCTATATTGGTGCAAATGATATGATATC
>NW_007750944.1:4949-9658 GCF_000696425.1 Galeopterus variegatus | reverse complement strand
TAACTTCCCAATGAATTTTCCCAATTTTGCTCTTGCACCTCTAAGTCTGTTCTTTAAAAATACCACCTGGAGTGAGCTGGTTAGACATGAATCAGATTATGTCAGCTCCCTGCTCAAAATGTCAGCTTCCCCCTCACTCAGAGTGAAACCAGCAGCCCTGAATGTTTTCTGGCCCACACGATCCAGCCCCACAGAGCTCTCTAAAGATCTCTTAGTGTTAGACTGGCTCATCATGAGCCGTCGCACCGCCCTTATCGTTCCTCAAACACTGACACTTGCTGCTCCAGGTCTTTTTGGACACCGCTCTCATGTATTTGTATTGCTAGTATCATATCTACTTTTGCATGCATTTTTAAATGTAATGTTTTTACTGATTCAACCCGACCATACTTTTCAGTGTTTCAGTTTTCCAACAATAACTACTTCAATGTCCTGTTTTATTTTTCACTATCACACTTACTCCTCACTAACGTAATTTGTTTTATTTACTTGTCATCTGCTTCCTATTCACCCCATTAGAATATGAGCACCAGAAGAACAGGAATGTCTATTTTTAACTTTTTTCTTTACTTTGTATTCCCAATGCTAAAATCAGTGCCCGTCATACAGTAAACACTCAGTGAAATGAATGAATGCTTTCATTCATAGGCTTGGGACAGACTAAAGGGACATCCGGGGCTCTTCTTAAACCACGGTTCTCATCCTACAGTGGGTCAGGGCTGTTTCCTTCTTCACTCAAGTTAACCCCCCTAAAGAACTTTACATAATTGAGCAACACATTTTTGCCAGATGATTACATCAATTCTATTCAAGAAATCATGCTCTGCTAAATGGAAAGAAAATAGAGATGATAAAAAGAATAACAATAAACCTCATCTAAGCCAGTATTTATTTAAAAAATCTCGAAGCTTCCATGCTCAAGGCCATTCTAGCTGCAACTCATCAGCCATGAAATGCAGAGCCTTCAAGAAACAACGCTGAAGGGCAGCATACAATGCCAGAGCTAGCTCTACACATTGCAATGACCATTCCTAAGACATCATTATCTAAACAACATCAAAATGCTAGACCTCCAGGGATGCTGTGCAACTTCTCTGACCTTAAAATATAGCATGATAAAATTAAAATATAAAAAATGACTAAAAACTCTTTCTAAATGATGACCTTAAAATGTTAACATAGGCGATGGATTCCCTGACCATGCCAAAGGCCAAAGCACCACAACCAGGAAAGATATCTATTTTGGAGGCCGACCCCGTGGCTCACTCGGGAGAGTGCAGCGCTGGGAGCGCAGCGGGTTTGGATCCTATATAGGGATGGCCGGTGTGCTCAGTGGCTGAGTGTGGTGCAGGTGACACCACGCCAAGGGTTGCGATCCCCTTACTGGTCACCAAAAAAAAAAAAAAAAAAAGATATCTTTTTTTGTACTATTAATCATGAAATAGAAAATACTGATCAACAACAGCATTTAATTTTATAATGATACTTATAATTAATGGTGGCATAATTATTTTATTTAAAATTACCCATTGCAGGACTCTGAATCTTTAATCCAAAGTTTGATTTAATTTTTATTTTATATTTGGGTCACAGACTATTTTGAGGATTTTTTTTTTTTTTTGGCATTGACTCAAGTTTTACAAATAATGTCAAATAAAAAATCAGTACCTATGAATAAACTTTACAGCCATTTCAATATTATACCTAACCATTAATGAAATAAACTTGGATTGTTAGAATATATTTTTGTGTTAGTAAGTAATTATGCATATAAAATTTAATGAAATATGAGAGCACTTGTAAAAACAACCAAAACAAAGTAAAATAATAGTAAATTTTTTCTAAAATATGTCTGCTAATTGAGCCAATGCTACTAAAATTTAATCTATACTAGTTCCAGATATAAATATGTGTTAATAATTATGTTAAATGCATTGAGTAACATTAATATGTTTTCAGAATTAAAACACTGTTGTAAACCACATAATTAAAAGTCCGTTTCCCATAGTAAAATTATAATAGTGTTTATTGCAAAAAAACGATTCACAATCTCAGTTTTGTCTTTTTAAAGTTTAATTTAATTATTTCCATAGAATTAAATTTTAATTCAGCAAGTATTGTGAAAAGATTAAATGTAAGTATCTGTTTGGAATTTATATTGTATTTTTTAATTTTTTTTTGTTGTATACTCTTTTGCATATCACAATATTTACACATCCTTGTGTGTATAAATGAGAAAGTAAAAGTAAAGGTCATATCAAATGTCAGTGTTTTCATTAAGAACAGTTATTTGTATAAACACGCATATGTATTCCCATTAATTTTTTACATTGTCAAGAGAATGACAAACTAAACACACCAATAGCTGTTTACAGAAAAGTAAAAATTGCTTTGTGATTTCTCCAAAGATTTATACCAACATCTCTTCCCTATAGGTGCCTAAATTATACAACACAGAGATAATGTTAAAATAAATTATTTTCTTCTGTTAAGTTATTTTTACCAACAGCACAGCATTTTATTTTAAAAATTAGATGTAACTGTATTAAAGGAATTATTACACTAATGATGCTGAATGTGTATTGTGGTTCTCATATATAATGGATGGACAGGGGTATTCTTATTAATTAAATATTCTGGTGTTACTCTTGACGGATTGGCAATTTTTAAAAAGATAAAACAAATGAAAAATTTTTTTATGATTCATAAATACCTTAGAAAGACTAAGTATTAATAAATACTGCTTTAGCTTTGAAATGCCATAGCCTTAAAATATAGCTAATATAAATTGATAATAGAATTCTGTATAACATATCATATTATTTGGGTATATTCTATTGCTTATGTGCTAAATAAAATCTATCAACTCTACCTAATATGTATCTCTAAAATAATTAAAATAATAAAGCAAGGGTTATTATTTTTTCATTTAAGACATGATATAACTTGCTTTTCTTTGCAAGTTTTTCATAGTTTACAAAATTCATTCTCATTATAACACAGATCACTATATCAGCCAGCCACCACAAAAAAAAAAAAACAAAAAACATTGCTTTTCACATTCAATGCTCACATCAACACTGTGCCATGTTTTTATTTCACATTTACTTATGTAAAAATTGAGATTCTGATTAACTTAGAGACTTTCCCAATTTTTACAATATTACTGCAGAGCTAATATTCAATTGTGTACAGATTCACAATAAAATATATTCCTTTCCATTTTGTTTTTTAAAAAAACATTATTTCTTATCAGAGAGCCTGGATTATATTGAACTAAGTAAATATATTAAATTGAAGTGCACTTTATTGATTGATCTTGGACATGAGCAGCACCATTTTTGCACATAATAAGCACAAAATAGTCACCAGCCCCTCCCTTTGTAAGAAACCTCAGGATTTGTGAGAAACAGGAACTCTTTTTGCTTCCGCAAGGGTGCAATTCTCCACCCTGGTCACATAGCGTCCACATTAGCATAATGCCCCTCCTTGATGGTATCAGCCAGCCCTTGGAGCCCTGCATAAGCTCTCCCACCGCCACACCTGGTGCTGTCCTCCATTTTGAGTGCAGCCTGGCAGATTTTCTTCCTTTAATAAAGCTTAATTGGTACCCAGCATTTCGGCTCCCTTTCTTTCATTTATTAGGTTGGTTAAATATTTAGAGAACACTTACAATGATAATACTATGAATAAGTATTGCAGAATAAATATGTTGACTTAACCAATAAATAACAATTACTGCTTGTTGTTTTGTTATTATAAAAACTAAGACTTATTATTCAATATAAATGTTTTAATAAGTTGCTTTTTTCATTAGGAAATGCCTTTTAAATAGTTCTAAATTTCTATAAGTTTACTATCCTTATTTATCTGTTAGTTAATTTTGAGAATAAAATGACTAGTAATCCACAACATTAGGTTAAACTAGTAACATTTACTCTAAATTGATTTTCTTGATCCTGGTAAGATAATAATTTTTTTCCCAATAATTTTATTAAATCATTCGGGGTTTTTTTATATTTCTAATCATCAGACTTACAGTGGTTTTTATGATCCTGGGTCCACTCTTCATGCATGCCATTCCTTCTGCCATATCAAATATTTCTTAAATTACTGTAGTTGATCATACCCCCCAAAAGAATACAAGCATCCCTCAGTTCAAGATCATCTCAATAAAGCAAATATAGCAATAAAGTGAGTTGCAGAGATTTTGGGGGCTCCCAGGGCATAAAAGTTACATTGACACTATACTATATAGTCTATTAGGTGTGTAATAGCATTATGTCTAAAAACCAATATACATACCTTAATTAAAAAATACTTTATTGACAAAAATTGCTTAAGGTCATCGAAACTTTCAGTGAGTTGTAGTCTTTTTGCTGGTGAGGATTCTTGACTCAGTGTTGATGGCTTCTGACTGATCATAGTAGTGATTGCTGAAGGTTGGGAAGCGCAGTGGTGCTCCCGCCGAGGGTTTGGATCCCATATACAGACCGGCTGCTCACTGGCTGAGCGAGGTGCGGGGGCAACACCGAGGGTTGCGATCCCGTTGCCGGTCCTGGTCCGGTACGGGCGCGACACTGAGTGTTGCGATCCGTTGCCGGTCACGAAAAAAGACAAAAAGACAAAAAAAAGAAAAAAAGACAATAGTAAAGTTTGCTGCATCGATTGACTCTTCAAGAAAGATTTCTCTGTAGCTTGGAATGCTG
>NW_007750944.1:0-673 GCF_000696425.1 Galeopterus variegatus | reverse complement strand
AAGTAGCTATAGGACTTATCGAGGCTTATGGGATCCTGTTTCACCAACTAATTTTCAAAATGTGATTTACTTTAGAGATTGTGTCTGTGTTCTTTTCAACGGTGTGCTAATTGAGTAAATATATGCTTTTGTTATTTGCTATGTTAATATGTTTGTCTTCAGTAATATTATTTATTTTAATAATTAATAATTCTTCCAAGGCAAAAACTGAACATTTTATATGAGTCTCTATATTAGTTCTTTCTCTGTAACTTAGAATAGAATACCTGAAACTCATAATTTATTTCAAAATGAAATTCATATCTTTAGTTTTGGAGGCTGGAAAGTCCAAGTTCAGGGGGGTGCACCTGGTAAAGGCCCTCTTCTGTGTGGGGACTCTACAGAGTCTGGAGGCAACACAGGAAACCGGCTAGAGGCTGAGCAAGAGCTGCACAGTCGAAAATGCTTCTTCCTCTCCTTCTAATGCTCCTAGTGCCACTCCTGTGATAACGCATTAATCCATTGTAAGGAAGATGGCGTTAGTTTAGTCAGGCTCCCTTGCCTCATATCTGGCTGTGTATGATTCAGCTTATCTGTTGTAAACAAGTTGCATAAGAGTAGTGTTAGTGCACATGTGTGTTCATGTACCCCTAGGCTTGCTGCCACTATTGGCATATAAGACAACTGCTTCAAA
>NW_007750943.1:0-9659 GCF_000696425.1 Galeopterus variegatus | reverse complement strand
AGAGAACACAGACAAACAATTCAGTGAAATCAGGAAAGCAATTCACAATCTGAATAAGAAATTTAACAAAGAGATAGATATCATAAAAAAGAACCAAACAGAAATCTTAGAGCTGAATAACTCACTGAATGAAATAAAAAATACAATCAAGAGCTTCAACAACAGACTAAATCAAGCAGAAGAAAGAATTTCCGAACTTAAAGACAGATATTTTGAAATTGCCCAGTTGGAGGAAAAAAGAAAAAAAGAAATAAGAATGAAAAAGAATGAAGAAAGCCTATGAGACACATGGGATATCATTTAGTGAACAAATGTTCAAATAATAGGTGTTCCTGAGGGAGAACAGATGGAGAAAGGAACAAAAATCCTACTTAATGGGATAATAAGGAAAAATTCCCTAGTATTGGAGAGATATAGACATTCAGATTTGGGAAACTCAATGGTACCCAATTTGAATCAACCCAAAAATATCCTCTCCAAGACACATCATAATCAAATTGTCCAAAGTCAAAAAGAGAGAAAACTAAAAGATGCAAGGAAAAAAGCATCTAGTAACATATAAGGGAATCTCCACTAGACTGTCAGCACACAGAAAGCTGGAAGGCCAGGAGAGAATGGGATGATATATTCAATGTCTGATAGACAACAACGACAACAAAACTTTCAGCCAAGAATACATTATCTAGCAAAGCTATCCCTCAGAAACAAAGGAGAAATAAAGACCTTCCCAGGCAAGCAAAAGCAGAGGAAATTCATCACTGCTAGACCAGCCTTTCAAGAAATGCTTAAGGAAGTGCTATGACAGGAAATTAAAAAAAGATAATTATTTTGATGGAAACACAAAAAAATACAAAACTCACTTGTAGAGGTCAATTTATAATTCAATCTCAGAACACCCCAATTAGATAATGGTGCTATGTAAATCCTTCAATCCTCTAGTATGAAAGTTTAAAGTCAAAATGGTCAAAAACAACAATAACCACAATTAGTGGCTAAGGAAAATATAATAGATATAACATAAATTAAGGCAACAAAATATAATTTGTATGTGTGTGTGTGGGAAGTCTAGAGTATTTTCATGCCACCAAATTTAATTACTATCACCTTAAAATTGTTCGTTATAACTACATATAACTCTTTATGTTAGCCCCAAGGTAACCATACCAAAAAAAAATTACATCAGGTATACAAATGAAAAAGAGAAAACAAAAACAAAAACAAAAACAAAGTTTACCACCATAGAAAACCACCAATCCACAGAGGTAAAAAACTAGAGAAGAATTAAGGATCTACAAGCAAGCAGAAAACAATTAACCAAATAGCAGGAATAAGTTATTACATACTTTGAATGTAAATGAATTAAACTCTCAAATGAAAAGATACAGAGCGGCTGAACAGATTAAAAAAACAAGACCCAACAATATGCTGCCTACAAAAGTCTCCAGTAACAGATGCCAAAGAAAAAGACAGTTATAAAATGCCTGTAAAGGAATTTCAACTAATGATCATAAGGNCCCTTATGCCCCACCTTAACTCTTCAATGTTCACATGGGTGCAAGCAGGAGCACAGTTCTGGATGCCAGGAGTCCTGTTCAGACAGAAAGACCAAGACTTCAGCATCTGAACACACATGGCATCCTCTCCTTCCCCCCAGGAGAAAAGGCATACTTGTTAGAGGGGAAACCACCAATAAGCTATGGTCTACCACATTGACATGCACCTGTCCTGCACAATCTGCAGCCCACAGGTGCCCATGCCAGCCCGACAGCCAGTCTGGTGGTAGCTTCACTTGCCCCTAGTTGCCCTCCACAGAGCTTCTGGTTCCTGCTGCACTAGTGTACACCTGCTCCCTGACCAACAGTGATTATGCAGCATCTTTGCTTCCCCACAGCAGGCCTCTGCAGAGCTGCTGTGCCTTTTCAGGCTTGTTCCAGGCTCAACAGCTAATCCAGTGGTTCTCCATGGAGCTGCTGGGCCCTGCTGCATTAGCGTGCACCTGCTTCCTGACTGGCAACATTGAGTAGTGGCTTTGCCTCCCCACAGCAGGCCTCTACAGAGCTGCCAATGCTGGTTGCACCCTCGCAGCCTTGCTTCAGAGTCAACAGATGATCTAGTGGCCCTCCACAGAGTAGCTGGCCCTGCTGCACTGCAGCACGTCTACCCCTTGCCTAACAGTGAACCAGGTAGGGGCTATGCCTCCACCCAGTGGGCCTCTATGAAGCTTCTGGGACCTGCTGCACCCTTGCAGGCCTGCTCCAGGCTCAACAGCTCATCTGGTGGCCATCCATAAAGCTGCCAGGCCCTGCTGCACCTGTGCACACCGGCTCCCTGCTTGACAGCAAATTGGACAGTGGCTTTGCTTTCTCCAGAAGCCCTCCACAGAACCATCTGGCCCTGCTGTACCTACATATGCCAGCTCCTGGATAGGATGTGGTATCCACTTCTCTGACAGGCCCTCACAGAGCCTCTTGACCCTCCCAGCCCGCACCCAGGCATACTTGTTTTCAGCCCAAAAGCTGCTCAGGCAGCACACCACCCCCTGGGAGAGACAACCTCAGATCTGTGAGCCCACACCTGGTCTGAGAGCCAGTCAGACAACAATTCTGTGCCTCAGAAAGACTAACAAAAAACTGGTTGGTTCTCTGTACCTGCACACACCTCTGCAACAAGCCCAGTGTCCCTGATCCAGCAAAACAGAGCAAATTGTTGACACAAACTCTCACAGTCCAGGCCACTGAGGCATTTTCAGACATTACTAAAGAGAATTGCAACATAAGAAATGGCACAGAGACTACACTAATGGGTCCACACAAAACCAAAGCCAGTGCAACATGACCAACTGACACCATAAGACCCATATACAAGAAAAAGTCGTTTCTATGTAGTGTACTCCATAAAATTGGGAAAAGAAACTATTCTATTAGATATGCAGACATCAATGTAGGTACACAAGAAACATGAAAAAGCAAGGAAACATGACACCCTGAAAAGAACACAATAAGTCTCCAGTAACAGGTGCCAAAGAAAAAGACAGTTATAAAATGCCTGTAAAGGAATTTCAACTAATGATCATAAGGAAACTCAATGAGATACAAGAGAACACAGACAAACAATTCAGTGAAATCAGGAAAGCAATTCACAATCTGAATAAGAAAGACTCATTGAACCATTATGGATAAACATACTTAAAGTGAAGATCTGGAAAAAGATATTCCAACAACTGAAAACCAAAAGCAAGCAGGAGTAGCAATACTTATATCAGATAAAATAGACTTTAAATCAAAATCAGCAAAAAGAGACAAAGAAGGTTGTTATATAATGATAAAGCCATCAATTCAACAAGAGGATATAGAAATTGTTAAAATATATGCACCCAATATCCTAGCAATCAAATATATAGAGCAAACATTATTAGACCTAAAGGGAGAAATAGATTGCCTTTCAAAAGTAGGGGACTTCAACACCCTGCTTTCAACAATGGACAGATCATCAAGACAGAAAATAATCAAAGAAACATCTGACTTAAACTACATCATAGACCAAATGGACCTTATAGACATTTACAGAACATTCTAACCAACCGATACAGAATACACATTCTTCTCAACCGCACATGAAACATTCTCCAGGATAGATCATATGTTAGGCCAAAAAACAAGTCTACACAAATTTAAAAAGACAGATCATATCATGTATCTTTTCTGACTACAATGGTATAAAACTAGAAATAAACAAGAAAAACTGTGGAAACTTTACAAATAACGGAAATTAAACAGCATGCTCCTAAACAACTGGTGGGTTAATTAAGGAATTCAACAGGAAATTTAAAAATTTCTTAAGACTAATGAGAACAGAAACACATCATACCAAAACCTACCCAATACAGCAAAAGCAGTTCTAAGTAGAAAGTTTATAGCAACAAATGCCTACATCAAAAAAAGAAGAAAGATTTCTAATAAACAAACTAATGATGCACCTAAAGGAACTAGAAAAACAACAGTGAACTAACCCCCAAATTGGCAGAAGGAAAAACATACTAAAGCTCAGAGCAGAAATAAAATTAAAAAAACAAAATTGAAAAGATCAGATTTTTATTAAAATGCTACTGATTTTTGCATGTTGATTTTGTATCTTGCAACTTTACTGAAATTATTTATCAATTCTAAGAATTTCTTTTGTAGAGTCTTTAGGCTTTTCTATATATAGGATCATGTCATCTGTCAACAGTGACAATTTGACTTTGTCTAAGCAGAAAAAGAAATCAAGAAAGTAAGCACATTTACTATAGCCATCAAAAAAAAATAAAATACCTAGGAGTCAATTTAACTGAGTTGAAAGATCTCTAAAAAGAGAACTACAAATCACTATGAGAAGAAATGAAAGAAGACAAAAAAACATGGAAAGACATTCAATGCTCTTGGATTGGAAGAATCAAAATTGTGAAAATGTCCATACTACCCAAAGCAATCTACAGATTCAATGCAATCCCCACCAAAATGCCAATGACATTCTTTACAGTAATAGAAAAACAATCCTAATGCTCATATGGAACAGCAAAAGACCCTGAATAGCTAAAGCAATCCTGAGTATAAACAAACAAACAAACAAATAAATAAATTCAGAGGCATAAGACTACCTGACTTCAAATAATACTACAAAGCTATATTAACCAAACCAGCATGGTACTGGCATAGAAACAGACACTTGGACCAATGGAATAGAATAGAGAACCCATAAATCAACCCTTAAATCATATTTAAAGCCAACTGATATTCAATAAGGGCACCAAGAACATGCAGTGGGGAAAGGAGAGCCTCTTCAATAAATGGTGCTGGAAAAACTGGACATCCATATGTAGAAGCATGAAACTAGATCTGTACCTCTCCCCATATAACCAAATCAACTCAAAATGGATTAAAGACTTCAATATAACACCTGAAACTATAAAACTACTAAAAAGAAAAGGGAAAATACTTCAGGAAGTAAGACTGGACAAAGTCTTTATGAATAAGACCCCCCAAGCACAGGCAACAAAAGGAAGAATAAACAAATGGGATTACATGAAACTAAGAAGCTTTGCACAGCAAAGGAAACAATTAACAGAGTAAAAAGACAACCTACGGAATGGGAATGGCAGAAAATATGTGCAAACTATATATCCAAAAAGGGTTTAATGTTTAGAATATACAAGGATCTCAAATAACTTAACAGTAAAAAACAAGTAACCCAATTAAAAAATGGGCAAAGAAGCTGAATAGGCATTTCTCAAAGGAAGACATACAAATGGCCAACATACACATGAAAAAATGTTCAACATCACTAAGCATCAGGGAAATGTAAATCAAAATCACACTGAGATTTCATCTCACCCCAGCTAGACTAGCTAGTATCAAAAAGACAGAGAATAACAAATGTTGGCAAGGATGCAGAGAAAGGGGAAACCTCCTACACTTTTGGTGGGACTGTAAATTAGTGTAGTCATTATGCAAAACAGTATGGAGTTTCCTCTGATAACTACAGGTAGAACTGCCATACGGTCCAGCAATCCCACTGCTGGGTATATACCCAAAGGAATGGGATTCATCACATCAAAGGAATACCTGCACTCCCATGTTTATTGCAGCTCTGTTTATAATAGCTAAGGTTTGGACCAACCTAAATGTCCATCAACACGTGAATGGATAAGGAAAATGAAGTATATAAATACAGTGTTGAATACTACTCTGTCATTAAAAAGAATAAAGTTCTGCCACTCGCAGCAATATGGATGAACTTAGATAAAATTATGTTAAGAGAGATCAGACAAGTGCAGAAAGAGAAATATTGCATGTCCTCACTCATAACTAGGAGCTAAAAATACAAATAAATAAAATTTTTATAAAAGAAAGAAAGATTAAACAATCACAATAAGAAGTTGAACTTTCAAAAGTAGAGAACAGAATTGAGGTTACCAGAGGTGGGAAAAGGAGAGGTTACAGGGGGTGGGGGATAGCAAGAAATTAGTAAAGGGGCACAATAAATAATTACATTTTGTAATTATTTGAATATACTAATATCTTGATTTGAGCATCACATATTGCATATAGGTATTGATATTCAACTCTGTACCTCACAGATATGTACAATCAAGTATGTTTCAATAAAATAAGTAAATAAATAAATACTCTGTTGATGTTAAAATAAAGGTATGATACACCACATTAACAGAAAGACAAAAAACATATGATCATTTCAATTGATGCAGAAAAAGCATTTGACAAAATTTAACACTACTTCACCATAAAAACTCTTAACAAACTAGGTATGGAATTTATGTACCTCAATACAATAAAGGCCATATATGGCAAACCCACAGCTAACATCATACTGAATGGGGAAAAGCTGAAAGCTTTTCTGTTAGATCAAGAGCAAGACAAGGATGCCCATTTTCATCACTTGTATTCAACATAGTACTATAAGTCCTAGACAAAGCAATTAGACAAGAGAAATAAATAAAAGGCATCAAATTGGAAAGGAGAATGTCAAACTGTCCCTGTTTGCAGATGACATAACCTTACATATAACCCCCTAAATGCTTCACCAAAAAGCTGTTAGAACTACTAAACAAATTCAGTAAAGTTGCAGGATACAAAATCACCATACAATAGTCATTAGCATTTCTATATACTAACAACAAACTATTTGAAAAAGAAATCAAGAAAACAATTCCTTTTACAATAACTACAAAAAAATAGATACTTAGGAATAAACTTAACCAATTTGGTGAAAGACCTCTAAAATGAAAAGTACAAAACTTTGAAGAAGGAAATTGAAGAGGACATAAACATATGGAAAGAAAGCCCATATTCATGGATCAGAAGAACTAATATTATTAAAATGGCTATTCTACCCAAAATGATCTACAGATTTAATGCAATCCCTGTCAAAACACCAATGACATTATTCATTAAAACGGAAGAAAAAAACAACTCTAAAATTTATGTGGAACCAAAAAATACCACAAATATCCAAAGCAATCCTGAGAAAAATAAACAAAGCTGGAGGCGTCATACTACCTGTCTTCAAATTATATTACAAAGGTATCGTAACCAAAACTGTATGGTACTGGTATAAAAACAGATGCATAGATCAATGGAACAGAACAGAGAGCCCAGGAATAAATTTATGCAATAAATTGATCTTTGACAAAGGTGCTAAGGATACATATTGGGGAAAAGATAGACTCTTCATTCAGTGTTACTGGGAAAATGCAGCAGGATGAGACTAGACCAACATGCAGACAAATTGGACTAGATCTCCACCTCTCACCATATAAAAAAATCAATTAAAAATGCAGTAAAAATTTACATGTAAAACCCAAAACTATGAAACTAGGGGAAAATAATCATGACATGAGACAGGGCAAGAATTTTTAAAATAAGACTTCAAACACATAAGCAATAAAAGCAAAAATAGAAAAGTGGGGTTACATCAAACTAAAAAGCTTTTGCACATCAAAGGAAACTGTTAACAGAATGAAGAGACAACTTACAGAACAGGAGAAAATACTTGCAAACTATCTGATACGGGGTTAATGTCAAGAATATATAAGGAATTTAAACAACTCAACAGCAAAAAGACAAATAATCCAATTGAGAAATGGTCAAAGGATCTTAATAGACATTTCTGAAAAGAAGATATAGAAACGGATAACAGGTATATGAAAAAATGCTCAGCATCACTAATCAGCAGGGAAATAAAAATCAAAACGAGACACCACCTCACTCCAGTTAGAATGGCTATTATAAAAAGGCAAAAGAAAACAAGTGTCAGCGAGGATGTGGAGAAAAGTGAACACTTGCACACTGTTGGTGGAGTGTAAGTCAATACAGCCATTATGGAAAACAGTATGGAGTTTCCTCAAAAAATTAAAAATAGAACAACCATAGCAACCAGCAATTCCACTACTGGGTATATTCCCAAAGGAAATTAAGTCAGTATGTTAAAGAGATACCTGCACTCCCATGTTTGTTGCAGCACAATTTACAATAGCCAAGATATGGAATCAACCTAAGTGTCCAACAACAGATGAATGGATATAAAAATTGTGATATATATATACACACACACACACACACACACACAATGGAATACTATTAATCCATAAAAAAGAATAAAATCCTGTCATTTGTGGCAATGTGGATGGACTTGGAGGTCATTATGTTATGTGAAGTAAGCCAGGCACAGGAAGACAAATACATATGATCTCACTCCTATGTGAAATATATATTTTTTAAAAAGTTGATATTATAAGGACAGAAAGTAGAACAGTGGTTGCCAGAGATTGGGGGGTAGGGAAGGGGATTTTAAGGGAAAACAGGAAAGGCTGGCCAACAGGTACAAAATTACAATTAAATAGGAGGAATAAATTCTGGTGTTCTATTGCACAGCAGTGTGACTAGGGTTAACATTTAAGATTCGTATATTACACAGTACCTAGAAGAAAGGCTTTTGAATATTTTTACCACAAAGAAATGATAAATGCATAAGGTGGACACATTAAGTAACCTAATTTGATCATAATAGAACATATACATGTATCAAAACATCAGAGTGTACCTCATAAGTACAATTACAATGTGTCAATTAAAATACATAATTTTTTTTTCCTTTTTGTCTTTTTTACTGACCGGTAACGGGATCGCAACCCTCGGTGTTGCACCCGCACCATGCTCAGCCAGGGAGCAGGAACCGGTCTCCACATGGGATCCGTACCCTCGGTGGGAGCGCCGCTGTGCTCCCAAGTGGCGCACTTCTCCAGTGCGCCACCGGGCCGGCCCAAAATACATAATTTTTAAAAAAAATAATAAACGTGATAGATATAAAAAGAGCAATGGCAGAATTTAATTCTACATTGAAAGCAGACATGAGCAGAGTTAAAAATATACAATATTAAATAATGAAGAGGAAAATGACTAAGAAATCAGTGAAAGTTATAATTATAGATATCAAGGATAGAGAATGAAAAAAACTAAACTTGAAAAATAAATGTAATAAATATTCATGAATATAAAATACCCCATTAAACCCTATGCAAAATGAAGGCTTTTCTCTACAAATTCAATAGACTAATATAGTTTTGTGCAAATCAATGACAGTATATCCAAACTTAGACATATCATGGAATATTATCACATTTCAAAGGTAAACTAAAGAGGCAAAAAACCAGACAAGCTTCAGACTTCTCATCTGGAACATCAGATGGTGGAAGACACTGGAACAATTGCAACACATTTTGAAGAAAAATATTTTGATCAAAGAATTTCTTGTGTACGATAGGTTTTCTGTTGTTTTTGCACATAATCACTTAAATGTGTATGTTTAAGTGATTATTTCTGTGCAAAAACAACAGAAAACCTATCTTTTTTCATATTTCTCATTTTTAAATTTATTTTTTATTATACATACATGTGGAGTACAAGATTGATTTTCAGTAATTGTGTATAATGTGTGGTGGTTAGATCAGTATAGTTAGCTTACTCATCATTACAATATGCAATCATTCTTTGCATCTGTGACCAATTCCACATTAGTCCTCCCTCTTTCCCCTTCCCCTCCTCTTTTCCACCTCTAGTTTTCTAAAAGTTGAACATATTACTGTGGTTGCTGTTTCTTTCTTT
>NW_007750942.1:8849-9659 GCF_000696425.1 Galeopterus variegatus | reverse complement strand
GGTACATATTCTAAGAGAAGAGGTGCAGGGAAATCTTGATCTTTACTTAGCAGTTTGTTGTTTGCACTGAAATCATTAACTGATTTTATATGTATTGTAGAACAGAGCACATGAGTAAATAATGTTGACACTATTGGGAACCAGGGCTCTTAGAAAATATACAAATATGCATAGAAAAAAAAGAAACATCCTGTGGTGTAGGATTTATAGGTGCTATAAGTATCAATTCATTTCTAAAAATTTATTTCACAGCTCAGTTCATTGAAAGGGCATAAAGCAGTGACACCGCAGAAGCCATGAGCACACCTAGTACTTGTATCTTGGTCTCTAATACCATTCCCCATTAGAAGGAACCAAGAAAAAAAATGGCTGATTCCAAGTCTGGAAAACATGAGGTGAGCCTAGAACATTTTTTTTGCTGGACAGGAAGTGCTCAAAGACTAATATTAGGGAGCATGTCAAAAGCATTCAGGAACAGTTTTAATGAGTGTTTGTACCAACCAAATCTGGAATAATTCAAGCATCAAAATGAATAACAGTGGTAAGGGATCATTACACATTCAACTAAAATTAATCCATGAACCTATTATGATACTCAGATTAAAAAAGGCGAGGGAGTCAGAGACAAAAAGAAAAAAAAATCTTTCCTCTTTTCTGTGGGAAAATTCTAGCCAATAAAATGTTAACTAGAATTGGAAAATTACTGTTTTACAACCACCAGTGTATTAATTGATTCCAGCAAGGCAATTAATGCTAAAATTACTTATTAGTTACCAAAAAATAAATGTACCTTTAAATGGGGGAGCTGAC
>NW_007750942.1:5014-7691 GCF_000696425.1 Galeopterus variegatus | reverse complement strand
TCTATCTTTCTATTGAACATGAAAGTGAGCAAATGTATCACAATGTTAACAATGGGTGAATTTAAATGAAAGACATTTAGAATTTTCTTTGTCTTATTCTTTCAATTTTTCTGTAGGTGGGAAATTTGTCAAAAAAAAATGTTGAAGTGGAGGAGAAAGAAATGGAAGTGTTCTTGGTAGAAAAAGATAATGCATATTTGGTGGTATATAAAAAAACAGACTCTAAAATAATAATTCCTGTATTTAAATCTTGATTTAAATTTAAATTTACCACCTGAGTGACCTTAGCCAAATTACTAAAGCAGTAACTCCTTATAAGGCAAATATAATCAAATGGGACATAATTCATTATTTTGTTATTTTCCTCCCAGTCCTAGGAAAATAGAAAATACTAAATAATTGCTGAGTTATTAATCTTCACTACATATGATACAGGATTTTGGAGGTGAGGGTAAAATGGGCTGGAATCCTTGGAAATTCTGAGATTTGTTCAGAGTCCATTTGCTTTGTCATTGTGCCTAAGAGTAAATAAAAATGAACACCAATGTCAAGGAGTTTTAGTTTCCATTTTAATAATAGTTTTCAGATTTTCAAAATCTATATTATTTAGGAATTAGCACAGATGTACTAAATATGTTTGTTTTCACTGTAAATGACAAAAATCCATCTTGAAGTAGCTGAGATAGGAAGGGGAATTTATTGGAGGGAAAGGCCGAAGAGCTAAACTACAAGAGGGAAACGACATGACTGGGTCTTCAGAGCAACTTGAACTAGGAACGTGAATGCTAACAGTCCATTCTTTCCTTCACCTTTTAATTTATTAGTTTCATACTCTGTAGTGGGATAGAGAACATGCTCATTACAACTAGGGAGTTTCTCATTGTGTAGCTTCTACCACTAGAGACAGACCAACTCTCTCTATTTTGGAATCAGTTCAAAAGACCTGGGGAAGAAATCTGATTGGCCATATTGGGGTCAGGTACCTACTTCTGAACCATTCAACTGTGACCTTGAGTTCGAGGGGGCTGTGTAGATGTATAAGATCATGGCAGCTCTTTCTAGGACTCACATGGTTGGAGCCAGGGAAGGAGGAATTCCAGAAGTGCAGTGCTGTGGTGTAAATGTCCGCAATACCAGAGTTTCAGGTTTTAAGTTTATTCTACTTTTGATCACTAAAAAACACAGGATAAAATTCAAATTTGTATAAAATAAGGACGTTATTAATGCATGCCTGTTGGGGAAAAGAAAACTCTTGGGAATCTAAAGAATGAATTGAATTTCCAAAGTAAATGTAAAACCCAAGGACATTAAGTTAACATAAAAACTAAGCAAAATAATCTGTTTTTCTTAACTAAGTTGTTGTATGAATACTTTAGGGTAGAGAGAGAAGATAGCATAGTTTAATTATGCATCTGGATTTAAAAATTTAGAGTGAAAATTCATTGTGACCTCATTATGACTAAGAAAATTGCAAGTCACACATAAGGAAGAGGTTAAGAGAGGTTAAACAGAAGAGTTACCTCTTAACAGTACCCCTTTAAAGACCAGCTAACTTAAATGCATAGCCGTAGTATTTGTTTTTGAACTGTACTTGACTACCACTCAATGTCTTTCACTCCTATAAGCCTGGAATTTTATCAAAAACTCTGAGAATTCTTTCCATATTACAGGCATTCTTAACCAGTCAACACATCCACAACAACGTGAAAATAGACTTTCTCTCTGAAGTGTTTCTATATTTCAAAGTGTTTAGCATTTCCCCACTTCTCTCATCCCCCAGATGATAGCAAGAGGCAAAAATCATGCCTCACAATGTGACAGATGGCATATATTTCAAAAGAAGTTAAGGGCAATCATCTTATTATGAAGGAGTGGAGTTGTGGGTAGCAAAGAAGCCAAATTTGTTCATTCTAAGCAGAGGACATTAAGGGTGTAAGATTCAGTTAGCATGGTATGCTCAGTCTGCCGATTTATGGAATTGCATGCCAGGAACTTGGGTGTACTAGGGTGACTGTGCTGTTTTAAATGACTCTTGACCAAGTGAATAGATTCAATGCTATTATCTCCAGTTTGGTTTACAGTGAGATAATAAGGGGGTAAAAGACTGAGAGAAAATAAGATGTCTAAAAGGCATGCACTAGGAAGCTGCTTTCATGAAATAATCTACGGTTTCAGATCATTAAATATCACATGCAATGAATGCCAGCAATAGAGCAGAGGTCTAGGTGGCCAGACCCAATGTGCATCTGCCTAGAGGTGACACTCACATTTTCCTATAAAAGAAAGCTGCAAGCATTCAGTGCACCTATAGTCCTGTTGCTGATCTTACATTTAGAGCTAGAAATATGGCAAGCATATATACTTGTAAAAATTAGAATCCAAAAAACATATTGCCTTGTTTACTGAAAATGATCTGGGCAGAAGAATATGGGGAAATATTAAAATAAATTGGGACTTGCTACTTCCTGGCCTGGTGACCTGTGTGGTATTTGCAAAATGTACAAAGTTTCTAATTTAAAAAAGAAAAAGTGCCTTGGGAAGATTTTTAAATCACTCTCCCCTTTAGATTATAGGTGTGTAAAAACACCTAAATATCTGAATCATAGTTGATATAATATATAAATTAGGTACTCACAATATAAGCATTCAATTCAATCATAGGTGGAATGTAAGTCCT
>NW_007750942.1:0-1077 GCF_000696425.1 Galeopterus variegatus | reverse complement strand
CAGCAGCAGCAGCAATTGCTTCAGGCCCTGGCGACATATCTGTGAACTTGACCCTTCCAGGAGAAATACCGTCTGAAGAAATAAAAATCAATATTATGAATTTCTCAGAATTTTGCATTAACACTGTAAAAGAACTTTGTTTAAGATTATCATAGTGTTGAAAATGTGATATTTAAAAATATTGGTAAACTTGTATGCTCCTGAAAGTATGTCTAAAGACACTCCAGGTTAAAAAACATTGTCCATATGTAATACTAGTCACAGATCATGACAAACATTTTGACCTTGAAAATCGACTTTGAACTGAAGATGTTTCTCACTCTAGAAACAAGAGTCTAGTACTGGAATATCCTGCTCAAATTAAGACTGTTTGCTAGAGAGGAGGGTCAAAGAATATTATTAGGCACTGAGTACCTACAGTGTGCTGGGTGTCACAATGTTATACATGACAAATGTGCTCTATTGACTCCTCAAAATAACTCTATAGTGTGGCTGTAACTATTCCCTAAATGTAGCTAAAGAGGGGCAGTGAGATGGGAGCTGCTGAGGAGGCAACATACTAGGCCAATAAACTCCTGGGAGGAGAGCTTCACCATCTGGACCAAATGGCAACCAGGAAGCCTTGGCCTCTACATTAACTGAGAATAATAGGTGAAGAATCCCAGCATCACGGGCGGGTGGACCCAGCCTTAGCAACTGCATACCTATTGTGCTACAGACAAACAACACACAGCACAGAGAGAACTGGGCCAGTGAAAGGGTTTTGAGAGGAACAAAGCCAAGTAGAATTATAGGAGGAGTGGAAGAGGCTGCTGCAAGTCCTCTGACAACCAGGAAGAGAGTATTTCAGATTTCAATTGGAAAGGATCCATAGTCCTGGGTAGAAGCTGAAAATGCATGTGTAGTACACATCAGGAACTCAATAAGTTTTAAGGATGAACAGTTTTTCTAGTAACTTGCTACATTATAATACCCCTTAAAACCTGGTGCCATAAAACAGTCATTTTATTATGTTCATGGATTGTGAGGGTTGGAAATTTGGTCAGGCCACAAGGGGGATGGCTTGTCAAAGGCTGA
>NW_007750941.1:22040-22426 GCF_000696425.1 Galeopterus variegatus | reverse complement strand
TAAAGCTGCAGAATAATCTCTTTGGACTCCTTGTCCCACATGCTGAGCACACTGGGGTGGGGGTTGGGCCCCTAAGGCCTCAAACAGCCCCACTATGGCTTTGCTGGGCTTATTCCACCCAGCAGCTCTCATGGGTTGGAGTTTTGTGCCTGCAGCATTCCCTGGCTGAAGCTGTACACTGGAGACCTACAGTTCTGGGGTCTCTGAGGTAGCCTTTCTTCCACAGCTTCATTAGACATTGCCCTAGTGAGGACTCTCTGTGGTGGCTCCAACCCCACATTTCCTCTCAGCATTGCCCTAGAGGGGACTCTCTGCAATGGTTCCGCCCCTGTGACAAGTCTCTGCCTGGATCCCAGGGTGTTCATGACATCCTTTAAAATCTAGGT
>NW_007750941.1:19647-20015 GCF_000696425.1 Galeopterus variegatus | reverse complement strand
GAGAGAGCAAGAGGGGGTCAAAGTCACTTTATAGCAAGCCCACTCTGTGATAACAAATCAAATCCTGTAACAATAACATTCGTTCATTCATGAGTTAATCCCTATCACCTCTTGCTAGGCCCTACCTCCTAACAGTGCTGCATTGGGGATTAACTTTCCAACACATGAACTTTGGGAGACACGTTCAAACCAGGGCACCCTCTAATGTTTATCTTGAAGCGTGGTACACAGCCAGAGTGAAATCCTTCATAGTGGTTTGACCCCAGTAACCAGCCAATGGGACACGCTGATCCCACACTGCAAACAGGACAGTGTGTGCATCAGAGTCACCAATGGCATTATACGGATACCTGGGTCCCATCCACAGA
>NW_007750941.1:15217-17091 GCF_000696425.1 Galeopterus variegatus | reverse complement strand
ATCCAAATGATGGATATTACTTGCAGGCAAGGTGGCTAGGCATTGGGTGCGAGATCCCTCATGTTTTCTTTCTTTCCTCATCTTTCAGCGAGATGCAGAGAATCCAACAGGGGCCTTCCAGGGTGTCCTTAGGGACAGCAGATCCTCAAGATGGGAGGAGTCTGGGCCCATGAGTCATATCTCGGAGGAATGTTTCCCAGGAGAACTGATTAACCAGCAATGTGTACATTCAACTTCATTTCAGTNGGGGATCTGGAAGCGGGAGTGGGAGGCAGCGACACCCAGGACAGGATGGGCAGGGGGTTGCTGAGTGCAGGCTGGGGGGCTCCTGCAACTGCCTGGCTGTCACTCTGGGGCATGGAGGCTGATTGATCTGCTCAGGGGCAGGAAAAATGGGCGGTGTCCTGTCTGAGCAGGGGGTTGTTTGTTGGGTAGGGTCTGGAAAGGTGTAGATGTGCATGTGTGTGTGTGTGTGTGCATGCACTCTGCTGAGCCTGAGCAGCAGATCACGTATGTGCACATGTGTCCATCAGCCTGTGAACATCTGTGCAAACATCTGTGGCACAGCAAGAGGATGCAAATGCCTGGGCANATTTAGTAGAAGGACTTGGTTAAATGAGAATTAGAAAACTGCAAACACTCTGTGATACTTTCCAAGAAATCACAGAAGTAGCAAGTGCAGGAAGCACAGCCACCTTCCCTAGGGCTGGGGGAATAGGAAAGAGGTTGGGGTTATTAGGATTTAGAATCTTGGATGGGCTGGCTGGTAAGCTCAGTTTGTTAGAGCACAGTCTTGTAACACCACGGTCAGGGGTTTGGATCCCCATACCTGCCAGCCACCAATAAATAAATAAATATGAATAGAATTTAGAAGCTTGGAGGAGAGGCCCCCTGGAGCTGGGACTGAGCTCTACAGGGAGGGGGCAGTGCCAGTTGTTGCTGGGATCTCCGAGAGGGCACAATGAGGCTGCTTCAGGTAGTGCAGAAAAAGAAGACTGCAAACTGGAACCTACTTCTGATAACAGAGACGGTGAGGACCCATTGGCAGGGTGACCCTAAGGGGAACAGTAACAGAGGACGGAACAGTCATCCCGCCTCTTGCCTTTCACTCTCCTCTACTGCCCCCTACTAACAGCTAACTGGGCATAGATGGCAAAGCAGAAACGTGGTTTGCAGAGTCCCAGGCACAGCATCCCCAAGCAAAGTATGACTGGGTGGGTTTGGAGCTGAGAGTCAACAGCTTAAGAACCAGCACAGGTAGTTTTTAGCTTGGTTTGGCTCCTGGTCTGGCTGGTTTGCTGTGGGGGCCCTCCTTGGAATCTCAGACCCAAGGAACCAGCTCACGTCCACAGTCCCCAGCTATTCTTAGGGCTGACATCTTGACCACACATTGGCTCCTGACCTAGATTTCCAGGTCCTAGAGAGACCCATGAGGACAGACACCAGATGTCCTGCATGTAGTCTATCCAGTAGATTTGGTAAGAGGCATTGTGCATCATAAGCCATTCAAGGTCAGGTGCACATTGATGCAGGGGTACAGGAGTGAGATCAGCCGTGTGGGTCTCCCACCCAAAGGGACTGCTGGAGAACTGCAGCTCCTCCTGGACCCCCTCACCCCTTCCCCCCAAACCCCCGCACCTCCAGGAGGGCAGCCATCGCCTCTTAGGGTTTTGGCTAAGAGGATGGCAACACTTCTACTTATTACTGTGTGACCTTCAGTGAGCGAATTACCTTCTCCAAGTCTTGATTTCTTCCTCTGTAAATCCCCTCAGTGGGTTGTCATGCAGATTAGGACTAATGTATCTAAAACACGGTGCTTGGCCCACTGTAGACACTCAACAAATGGCAGGAATTATGATTATCTATAAGAATGG
>NW_007750941.1:12543-14426 GCF_000696425.1 Galeopterus variegatus | reverse complement strand
GCCATCGCCTCTTAGGGTTTTGGCTAAGAGGATGGCAACACTTCTACTTATTACTGTGTGACCTTCAGCGAGTGAATTACCTTCTCCAAGTCTTGATTTCTTCCTCTGTAAATCCCCTCAGTGGGTTGTCATGCAGATTAGGACTAATGTATCTAAAACACGGTGCTTGGCCCACTGTAGACACTCAACAAATGGCAGGAATTATGATTATCTATAAGAATGGAAGATGGCCGAAGCCAGCCTTTGCCCTTGAGCCTGTGGGATGGCCTCACTTCTTTATGGGGGTGGAGGGGCTCCAGGGAGCAGAAGCATAGGTGGACAGAGGGCATATCAGTGTCTGATGATCCTGAACCCTCCCCAGTCATAAGCTCTGCCCAGGGAGGCTCTGGAGGCCCTGCTAAACCCACAAGGGGAAGGCTGCTCCAACCAGGGGGGGCACTTGGAGGCCCAGGGTGAAAGGAAGCTGCCCCACCTAGGGGGAGCCTGCCTTCCAGCCTGAGCAGGCCGGCAGGAGGTGTGCAGAGATGCCTGAGCTGGGTGCTTGATTTCCAGACCCCGTTGCTGGGGAAGTTTGGATTCGAGCGAGTGGGTGTAAAGAATGTCAAGCAAGATTCGATTACAATTTTTATTTTGGAAAAACCTTCATCAAAATATGTATATCTAATTAGGACAATTACAGCACAGGAACAAAAAACTGATTAAAAATCAGACACTCCATAAATTACAAGTGTTTTCTTCCAGCTGGGGCACATCTCTGGCTGCTGAGCTGCAAGGCCAATCAATGGAGCTGGGGATCTGGGAGCGGGAGTGGGAGGCAGCGACACCCAGGACAGGATGGGCAGGGGGTTGCAGAGTGCAGGCTGGGGGGCTCCTGCAACTGCCTGGCCGTCACTCTGGGGCATGGAGGCTGCTTGATCTGCTCAGGGGCAGGAAAAATGGGCGGTGTCCTGTCTGAGCAGGGGTTCTGTTTGTTGGGTAGGGTCTGGCAAGGTGTAGATGTGCATGTGTGTGTGTGTGTGTGTGTGTGTGTGTGCATGCACTCTGCTGAGCCTGAGCAGCAGATCATGTATGTGCACATGTGTCCAACAGCCTGTGAACATCTGTGCAAACATCTGTGGCACAGCAAGAGGATGCAAATGCCTGGGCATAAGCAAAATGCACAGCAGCACCTGCAGCCTGTGCCAGAGGTGGGTTGTGTGCAGAGGGATAGTGGGCAATGGGCCTGTCATCTGTGCCCCTGACACTGCCAGCATGCATGCTGTGCGTGTGCAGGGGATGTGGCTCAGCATGTCACCAAGCAGACAGAGCTGCCCTTTTAAAATATCACAAGATGGGACCATATCAATAAANTGTACATATGTGGCCTTACAGGGCAAAAGGGACTTTGAAGATACGATTAAGTTAAGGATCATGGGATGGGGAGCTCATTCTGGATTACTTGGGTGCGCAAAATGTAATCAGAAGGGTCCTTAAACATGGAAGGGGGATCAGAGAAGGAGATGTGATGACAGAGGAAAGGTCAGAGAGCTGCTGACACTGCTGGCTTTGAAGACAGAGACAAGGGACCATGAGCTGAGGAATGTGAGTGGCTTCCAGAAGCTGGGACAGGCAAGAAAAAGGAATCTACCCTAGAGCTTCCAGAAGGAACGCAGCCCACTGAGACGCATGTTGGACTTCTAACCTATGGAACTGTAGGGTAATAAATTTGTATTGTTTCAAGCCACTAAATTTGTGGTAATTGGTTACAGCAGCGATAGAAAACTAATACAGTAGGTAATGCTATTTTGCCATTTTATAGATGAAGAAATTGGAGCTCAGAGTTATAATTTCCTCAAGCTCCCCCAGCTGAGAAGCCACAGAACCACATGAGGCCATCTGACCAT
>NW_007750941.1:12045-12457 GCF_000696425.1 Galeopterus variegatus | reverse complement strand
ATAATTTCCTCAAGCTCCCCCAGCTGAGAAGCCACAGAACCACATGAGGCCATCTGACCATAGAACTTAAGCCTCCCTGTCCTGACCACTGGCCTGCACTGTCTCTCTTGGAGCAGACGGCAAGGGCCAGGCTTCTAATTTGCAGGCAGAGTTAGAGATGCCTCTTGTTAGCTGCTGGCTCAGAGAAGATGGAATCGAGGGGCCTATTCTGGAAGAGAACACTGAAACACCTGGACAAGTTCCATTTAAAGCCTTCATTGAAAGCAGCTTGTGTATTTTCCCTCTAAGGAGGAGAAGGGGTTTATGTCTGAGCCTGGATCCAGCTTTGACACACTGTGCTCTTTGCATTCCCAACCAATCCCCCCACAACACAGCTGTGGGCCTCAGGCCCCTCCACTGCTCAACCCCAATC
>NW_007750941.1:8933-9985 GCF_000696425.1 Galeopterus variegatus | reverse complement strand
TTTTTTTCAGCTCCCACTTATGAGTGAGGACACGTGGTATTTCTCCATCTGTGCCTGACTTATTTCACGAAACATAATTTTCTCTAAGTTCACCCATGTTGCTGCGAAGGGCAGAATTTCATTCCTTTTTATGGCACAGTAGTATTCCATGGTGTATACATACCACATTTTCCCTATCCAGTTATCCACTGATGGACATTTAGGTTGGTTCCAGCTCTCAGCTATTGTAAATAGAGCTGCGATAAACAGGGGAGGGCAGGTGTCCCTTCAACATGATGATTTCCATTCCTTTGGGTACACACCCAGCAGTGGGATTACTGGATCCNGTTTGACTTCATCTTTTCCAATCTGGATGCCCTTTATTTCTTTCTCTTGCCTGATTACTCTGGCTAGTACTTCCAGTACTATGTTAAATAGGCATGGTGAGGGTGGGCATCCTTGTCTTTTTCTGGTTCTTAAAGGAAAGCATTTAGCTTTTTCCCATTCAGGATGATATAGGTGGTGGATCTGCTGTATATGGCTTTTATTNTGATCATGGTGTATAGTTTTTTTGATGTGTTGCTGTATTCTGATTGCTAATATTTTGTTGAGGAGTTTTGCATCTATGTTCATCAGAGATATTGGCCTGCAGTTTTCTTTTTTTGTTGAATCTTTGTCTGGTTTTGGCATCAGAGTGATTCTGGCTATATAGAATGAGTTTGGGAGAATAGTTTCTTTTTAAATTTTTTGGAATAGTTTGAGGAGAAATGGTATTAATTTCTCTTTAAATGTCTGGTAGAATTCAGCACTAAAGCTATCTAGTTCTGGGCTTTTCTTTGTCNTTCTATACCTAATTTGCTAAGAGTCTTTATCATGAAGGGATGTTGAATTTTGTCAAATGCTGTTTCTGTGTCTATTGAGATAATCATGTGGTTTTTGTCCTTGATTTTGTTGATGTGGTATATCACATTTATTTACTGGCATATGTCGAGCCATCCTTGCATCCCTGGGGTGAATCCCACTTGATCATGGTGTATAGTTTTTTTGATGTGTTGCTGTATTCTGATTGCTAA
>NW_007750941.1:5616-6944 GCF_000696425.1 Galeopterus variegatus | reverse complement strand
TTCTCTTATTGATTTGTTACCTAGATGATCTGTCCAGTGCTAAGTGAGGGGTTCTCATGTCTCCTACTGTTATTGTGTTGAGGTCCATCTCTCTCTTTAGGCCTAATAGTGCTTGCTTTTTATATCTGGGTGCTCCAGTGTTGGGTCCATACATATTTATGATTGTTATGTCTTCTTGCTGGATAGATCTCTTTATGATTATATAGTGGCCTTCTTTGTCTTTTTATGGTTTTTGGTTTAAAGTCTATTTTATCCAATATAAGAACAGCTACTTCTGCTTGTTTTTGATTTCCATTTGCATGGTATATCTTTTTCCATCCCTTAACTATTAATCTGTATGTGTCTTTACAGCTGAGGTGAGTCTCTCAAAGACAGCACATAGTTTGATCTAGCCTTTTAATCCAGTCAGTTTGTGTCTTTTGAGTGGGGGGTTTAATCCATTTACATTTAGGGCTGTTATTGAAAGGTATTGTCTTAACTCCTGGCATTTTATCAATTTTCATTGATGTTTTAAATATCTTTTTTTCCCTTCTTCCCCTTTTACTGTTTGTCTTTCAGGTTTGTTGGTATATTGAGGTGGTAAGACTTAGTTTCTTTCTCTTTCTTGTTTGTGTTTTTGTTCTACCAGTGGGTTTTGTTCTTTCTTTGTAGTCATGATTATCACATTTAGGATTCCAGATGCAGGACTCTTGTGAGGATTTCATGCAGGGCTGGTTGTGTGGTGGTGAACTCCCACAGTTTTTGTTTGTCTAGAAAATACACTATTTCTCCCTCATTTTTGAAGGATAGCCTTGCTGGGTATAGTATTTTGGGCTGTAAGTTTTTTTCTTTTAGTATTTTGAATATATCATCCCATATCCTTCTGGCCTATAGAGTTTCTGTTTAGAAGTCTGCTGTTAGTCTGATAGGAGCTCCCTTATAGGTGACTTTCTGCTTTTCTCTTGCTGCTTTTAGGATTCTCTCTTTATTTTTGAGCTTTGCCAGTTTGAGTATAATGTGTCTCAGAGAGAACCTTTTTGGATTAACTCTGTTTCAGGATCTTTGAGCCTCCTGGATCTGAAGGTTCATGTCTCTCCCTATACCTGGGAATTTTTCCATTATTATTTCATTGAATAGGGTTTCAATTCATTTTCCTTTCACCTCTCCTTATGGAACTCCAATGATTCAAATGTTTGTGCATTTAAGGCTATCTGCTAACTTTCTTAGATTTTCTTCACTTTTTAAAAATTCTTTTTTTCCTTTTTTTGTTCACCTGGGTTGTTTCTAAAATTGACTGTCTTCAAGATCAGAAACTCTTTTCTGATCTCTTCCAAGATCAGAAACCGGCT
>NW_007750941.1:3536-4119 GCF_000696425.1 Galeopterus variegatus | reverse complement strand
AAGGTCACACACTAAATAAGTGACAGGGTGGTATCAGACCTCTGGGCTGTGACCTTGCAGGCTGAATATTTTTTTTAAATATATGACCTGATCTTCCATTTTGGGATGCAAACAGAGTACAGCTCTTATTTTTTCCCAGTGATTTGTCAAAATACCTAAAATGCTCAGGATCTCTCTCTTGTGGCCTCTCTCACACCTGATTTGTTCAAGACCCCCAGGGCTTATACTGCATGGAGGGGCACAGCCCTATTCCATTAGCTTGACAGAACTGTGGTCTCATCCATCCACTACCACATGGTGTCACTGCTGAAGACTGGTCCTGTGCAGCTCAATGAATGACAATTGCTAATGGTGAGGTGTCATGGTCTCAGTCCCAGCACAGGCTGTAGCAGTGCCCTCCAAGGGATCAAGGTCACAACTCCCTTTAGTCCAGACTTTCATGCTCACCCAACAACTACCAATGTGTGACCAAGTGCTAGAATGATTTGATCTGAGGGACTACCAACATCAGCCTTCTTTTCTAGTAAAATCTGCTCTTCTTCATGAACCTTTAAGCCATGGCATTCAGCAGAGTCATCAGTCT
>NW_007750941.1:1369-1584 GCF_000696425.1 Galeopterus variegatus | reverse complement strand
GACAGTTCAATCCCATGGTCACGTGTGTTCTGTCACATGATCACACCTATAATCAGGAGGAGGAACCTCTCAGGCCACTGTGTTTGAAGCCCCCCAGAGTCACATGTGGTGCATGAGGAGTTTCCCAAAAGAGCCCACAGGAGGGATGGCACATTAGGCAGACAAAAGTGCTTTCCTAAATGCCTACATATGCCAGCTACTGTGCCAAGGCGCTG
>NW_007750941.1:0-570 GCF_000696425.1 Galeopterus variegatus | reverse complement strand
TTAAAATGTTAGGATTCACTGGGGAGCTGACCTCAGAGAGAGCTTCAGTGAGCCAGTGGCGAGCTGGGATGTGACGCAGAAGTGCAGTTTGAGCAGGTTTGCAGGAGGGTGCACTGTGTAAAGGGAATCCACTTATGATAGATTGTTCCAAGGAGCGAAGACCAAGCCGGCATTGAGGCCAGATGCAGACAGGTGGGACTGGTTTTCTGGGAAGGACAGGTGGGAGTCTGCCAGGTCTGCTGCTGATGGGGTGTGGGGGAGGGAATGAGGAATCAGGAGCGAATACATAGGCTTCTGGCCTGAACAGTTGGGTGGACGATGGGGGTCTGTCCTGATGTGGGAAAGGTAGGGGTGGGGACTGGGAATCAGGTTCTGCTGGACTCCAAAGCCCATGCTCAGGGTAGATGGCCAGTTCCTGGGCTTGCACTGCTGCTGGGCAGTGTCCCGAGGCTCTAGCCGGCTCCTTCCCCCTTTCTACACGTATTACTGTCTCTTCTCTGGCCACAGGGAGGATAGTTGCATTTGCAGAAACTGCTGGGGAAGGGGTTTGGCCTAGAGAGTGTGAGGGGC
>NW_007750940.1:8941-9660 GCF_000696425.1 Galeopterus variegatus | reverse complement strand
TCCAAAAACCTAAGATGAATCTCATGAAGACTTCTCCCCAACTTTCTCCCAGTATCCTCCTCCAGAATAAAGTTCCCTGTAAATTTCAGATGCTTTGACAACCCAGAACATCATCCTCCAGAATAAACTTCTCTGCAAATTTCAGATGCGTTAGCAACCCAGAACCTCTGTCAGGGCTTCCTCAATGAGAGATCCATTGGGCTTGGTTTACACCTTCCTGTGTCACGACAAGAAAGGTGCCCCAAACAGGAAACCAGGACAATCATTCAGTTCACTGCCATGTTTTCCTTCTCACACAGATCACAACACTACACTGCTTGTTTTCAAAAGTAAACAGTTATGTCATATGCTGTGTCCCGATTTATAATTGTTTTTGTAGGAGCACAGGTCTAGTGCTTTTGTCATGGTTGGGAGCCAAAGTTCATTTCAAGGCGTATGTATTCATTCCCGCTTTACTGACTTTGAAACAAGCTGTTAGCTCTAGGTTTTTAGTAAATGTCCTTTATTAGCCCAGAGTATGTTTTGTTTCGTTTCTAGTTTGATCATGGATTGACAGACTAAATATGTTTAAGATGTAAAAATTACCCAAAATGAATCTATAAGTTCAATTAAATTCCTATGAAAATTTTAGCACCAAAACGTTTAATAAATGGTGCTATTAATTCTAAAATGAATTTGAGAATACAAAAGGCTTAGAATAGCCAAAATAATTTTGAAAA
>NW_007750940.1:2441-8088 GCF_000696425.1 Galeopterus variegatus | reverse complement strand
CACCAAGTTCCAAAATTAAGACAGTATAGCATGGCTTTGGTCTAACAGTACACATAATGATCGATAGAAAAAAACAGAAAATTAAGATACAGGCTAGCCTATATTTGATCAATTGATTGTTTTATAAAGTGAAAATATAATTCAATTGGAACAAGTTTGGGTTGCACCCATCCCCTGAAAAAAAAGTAGTGCTGGAACTGGATATTTCTATCGAAAAAAATAACCTCATTCTACAAATCTCAAAATGGATTGTAGACCTAAATATAGAAAGTAAAACTATTACAGTTTCAGAACAAAACATAGGAGAAAATCCTCACAGCTTTGGTCTGGACAAGGATTTCTCAGGTCACAATAAAGCACTAAACACAAAAAAAACCAATTGATATATTGGACTTCAACAAAATTAAAAACAGTTGCTCCTTACAAGATAGTAAAGAGAATAAATAGATAGCCTCACACCTGTGTGGTGTGTGTGTGTCCGAGCGCATTCCTACAAACCATAATATGAGAAAAAGCAACCAATGGTAAAGGGGCAGAGTACAGGAATGGATATTTTATTCACATGACTAAGATTCACATGAAAAGTTGTACAATATGACTCATCAGAGAAATACAAGTTAAAACCTCAGTGAGACATAATTCATACAATTTTATACCTACTAAAATGGCTAAAATCAGGGCCGGCCCGGTGGTGCACTGGATAGTGCGCCGCTTGGGAAGCGCGGCAGCGCTCCCGTCCAAGGGTTCGGATCCCATATACAGACCGGTTCCCGCTCACTGGCTGAGCGAGGCGCGGGAGCAACACCGAGGTTTGCGATCCCGTTGCCGGTCCCCGGTCCGGTGCGGGGGCAACACTGAGGGTTGCGATCCGTTGCCGGACACGGAAAAAAGACAAAAAGACAAAAAAAAAAATGGCTAAAATCAAAAAGACTTACAACATAAAGCATTGCCAAGAAATTAGAGTGACTAAATTCCTGGTGGTAGTAGAAAATAGTTTCAGGAGACTATTGAACAGTTTCTTATAAGCTAACTTTCTTCACCTGTGCTCTCCTAGGGATGAAAATATATGTTTATAAAAAGACTTGTGTGAGAATGTGTATAGCAGCCACATTCACAATAGCTAAAACCTTTGAACAACCCAATTGCCCAGTAGGTAAATATTTATACAAAGTATAATATATCCATGCAGCGGGATACTGTACAACAATAAAAATATTATCTACCAACATATAAAACTCTATGGACTAAAATCTAAAATTTTATGTAGACAGAAAGAAGTGGAAAACGTAAGAGCACATTCTGTGTGATATCTTCTGTAGGATGTCTAAGATCAGACTAAACTAATCTAGGGTTGATGGAAATCAGAACACTGGCTTCCTTGGGCCGGCCTGGTGGCACACTGCTACAGTGCGCCGCTTGGGGGCGCTGCGGCGCTCCTGCCGAGGGTTCAGATCCCACATACAGACCGGTTCCCGCTCACTGGCTGAGCGAGGTGCGGGCGCAACGCCGAGGGTTGCGATCCCGTTGCCGTCCCGGTCCGGTACGGCGCGACACTGAAGGTTGCGATCCGTTGCCGGACACGAAAAAAGACAAAAAGGAAAATAAAAAAACACTGGCTTCCTGTGAAGGGTGGGAATTGATCGAAAAGAGGCACTAAGGAAATATCTGACAAGATAGAAACATTCCTTCTAGGTTTTGATTTAGGTGTCGTTTGTCGAGCTCTGCTAATGTCGGAATCCTGCCCATGTCGCCAATTGTAAAGCTACACAACTACGCCAGTTGCAGTGCTCTGGCTCTGTCATATTCCTGCCAGTGTCACCAATGTCACCAATTGTAAAGCTACACGACTACGCCAATTGTTGGGCTCTTTTTACCTGCCCGTAATCCTTCCAGCTGGGCCAATTATCAAGCTAGGGTTGGGTCTGGAGCCCACAGACCCCACAAGCCATTCACAGACTGGGTCACAAACCTTTCACATGCCAGGCTGGGTCACCAGACCCCTCACATGCCAGGCTGGGTCATCAGACCCTTTACACACAGGTCTATGGTAGGTAACTGGCAAACAGGTCCTTGGAAGCCACAGATTGGAAAGCGTGGTCGCACAGGTGGGACCGCCCCAGGCAGTAAACTCCAGCCAAGATGGTGGCAGGGGCACTAACTCCACCCACACACAACCTGCCCACAAGGAATGCAGCACCACCCCCAACCTGCCCCGAGGCCAGGGGGCCTGGTTACGTTATTCTATTTTCCCAACATGGTTATATCAGTGTACATATTTTTTTTTTCAAAACTAACGAATTGTACATTTAAGATCTGTGCCTCTATCTATATGCAGATTTTACCTCAAAAATAAATAACTAAATGGATAACTATAAGCACACATTTACACCAGGCACACACACACTTCTCAACACAGCAGAGATATCTCAGTTAATGTCACTCTGAAACCCTTCACTTTCTCCTCTAAGGAGCCCTTACCCTGTCCTACATGGTCACATTTACCTCCTTGCTCCTCTTCAAACCCACCATTCATGATCTTTCTTTGGGTCATTGCACCACCTGCCTCCTCTGGCTGGGCAACTCTTCCCCAGGTACCTATGACCAACTCCCTCCCCAATGTCCAGTCTTTGCTTACATGCCACCTTCTTAATGAACCTGATCCTGACCACAGTAAATAAAGTTAAGCGCCCCCCTTCCTTCCTCCTTTCTACACACTTCTACCGCCCCCCACCCCCCCACAACCTCCTTGTCATTTTCCAGCTTCTAACATACAATATAGTCAACTGGTCTTGTAACTATTGATTATTTTTGTTCCTTCTGCCTCCACTAGCTTGTAAGCCTCAGAAGAGCAGGGGCCTTTGTCAGTTCTCAACACTGGTGTATTTCTGAAAAACATGCAGAATTAAATAAAAAATGACAGCTTTCTTTCATTTCATATCTTTCTGACAAAATTAAACATTGGTTAATTTCAAGTTGGGTTAATGAAGCAGAATTTTCTAAAGATTTACGAGTCTAGATTTCTGCTTTCATTTCCCTTCCTCCCTCCATTTTTTCTTTCTTTCTGTCCTTCCCTTCACCCTCCGTCCCTCTCTTCTTTACTTGTTTTATCACTTGCTCTTTTTCTCCCCTCCCCCTCTCTTTCTTTCCTTTTTTTTTTTTTTTTTTCTGTTCACTGGAAAGTTTGCAGCAAATAAATTTCTGAAAGAAAAATGGCTCTTTCAATACCTTCTAAAAATGAGTTGCAGAGGAAATAATCTTTTCACATTGTTAACAAACTCTTTCCTGAGAGGTCATTTTACTTTTTTGGAAGCACCTCTTAATGACAGAGATAGAATGTTACTATTAAATATTTTTCAGCATGTGCGATTCTCTGCTAAAAAAATAACAACAAAAGTCTCTGACAGTTATTTTCCAAGTTACCTCTCCTCTCCATTCTTCACAGAAACTCACTGAATCTGTTTGCTTTCAAAATTAAAATCTGAAGTTCACAGTCAAGGTAGCAGGGCAATAGAATTTTAAGTTATGTTTTCAGATTGGAAACATTTTATAATTTAGAAAAGATAGCATGCTCTTAAAATTCAAGACGGAGTAAGTCCATGCAGATGCAATGCCTTCTTCTCTAAATTATACCAGTTTAATGAAGTACTCATTTTCAGAGCCTCCAAAAAGATCAGACATTAAAGAAAAAAATTAGAAGGCATACTGAGGTGACTCCTACTGAAAAGCCAGTTGGAGAGGTAACTGTCATACTTGTTAGTTGGTGTAAAACTTATTCAGGTAAAACAAACCTTGTTTTTATATTATGAATTATTTATAATAAAGTTGCTTGATGTCAGGATATTGCAAAAACAAATAATGAAATAGAGAAAATGAAAGCCACACGTAGATGTGAAAACAAAATACAAAATGAATAGTAATATGGAAATATATTTAATAGCATGGTAAAATGGAAAATGTGGGGAAGTCGAAACACATAATGAATTTGTGCTTTTTGATTTTTGAGTGTATATATGACATCATATCATTGTAAGAAGAAAGTCACGATAGTATACATAATTTAAATTGTTAGAGCACAGCAACATATTAAATGTTCAGGCCACTTTTAACCTGGAAAGGAAAGTCATAGGCTATAAACTCGTCTCAGTCTCTAGTTTGTTCAGAAGCCTTAGGAAATGAAATAGGGCTGGCAATAGTTGAATTATACTTTAATATTCTTTTTGTGCACAAAAGCTTAGAAGCCTTGAGATTTACATATTGTATAATCTGTGTTATAGCTATAAAAGTTTATAGTCATTGAATGATAAACACTTGCATTATTCAGCCCCTGGAAATGAAGACGTACCCACTTATATTTCAATATACAGATAGAAATATATCTCTTACAGTAGTTTCATTAAATAGCTTATACTTACTATTTCAATTAAATTATGTATAAATTGCACTGATACATGAAGTTTATTTGACACTTACCACATAGCCCACCAATATTAAATTATTGGGAAAAAAAAAACCCAGCTCTCAAGAACTCAAGGTCTTCAGAAAAATGAGATTTTCTAAATTGTCTCCTGTAATGTGATAAACATCCTTTTAAAGTAATTTTAAAAGAAGCAATATGAACAATTTTTAAATCCTCAAATATCTGTGCTGAACTAACCATCTTCGGGTTGCACGAATGCTAATTTGGTTCAGAAAAATATCCTTATAAATGTTAATAGTTCCATTTAAAATCTATAAACTTTTAAGTTTAGAATTTTAATTAGAGAACAAAACTGTGGCCCTGTAGTCTTTAAAGTGAAACCTTACTTTGGTTGTAAATCAGGAGTTAGAGCAGCTATAAAATTATATCCTTAGTGTTGCAGCAACAACAATCACTCAAATTGATTTAAGCTGCCTGCTTTCAACCAAGCTGTGAATACAGGTCAACTAGATCGTAATGAGAAAGAGGATGTGTTAACTCGCTTCAAATGGCCAATAATTTCAACAAACTAAAAACCCATCAAATTACAATTATTCTAAGGTTTCATTATGTTTAACCATAAAACGTTACATCTATCAATATTTAAGCTTAGTCTAAACCATAAACAGCAGCAAACTGTGATTAAAATGAACAAGTCTCATTCAAAATGAATTTACTAAACATCTTTTCCCAGAAGACCTTTTGTGAAGTATTTTGTGTTATTTCTGTTGCCATTCTATTTTAATTTATTTGTTGCATTCTGCAAAAGAGTTTTTGAATTGTTTTGCTGACATCATTTGTCGCGTAGTACCGAATCTCAACAATAAATGTCTCTGAATTTGCTTTTGTCTGGCCAGGGCCCACAGACCCTTCGAACCCACTGTGCAGACTGGGTCACATACCCCTCCTATGCAGGTGATGAGCTAGGTGCTTGAAAAGATCCTGGGAGCCATGGGTAAAAATTAATAGGCCTTATTCTGATGCAAGCTCAGGTAGCTAGCAGCAGCCGCCCTAGTAGCCTCCAGGGGTGTCCTGAGGGCACGGTGGATCAGAGTCATGTGTCCTTTACTTTGTGGGTCAGCTAACCAAGGAACACCTGGGCACAAGTAAGCATATTTACATTAAACAGGCTAGGTTATCCTTGGCAAGATTCCAAAAGTCTGAGGGATCCTGACCATTTATATTTCAATT
>NW_007750940.1:1645-2092 GCF_000696425.1 Galeopterus variegatus | reverse complement strand
CTAGGTTATCCTTGGCAAGATTCCAAAAGTCTGAGGGATCCTGACCATTTATATTTCAATTATCCTTACAGCCATCATTTTTACGGATTGTTATCTCACCTCTTAAAGTGACTCATTTTCATTCTCATTAGCAATATATTCCTCAATCAAGAAAGTGAGTTGTACTGTAATCCTAAAGAAAAAAAAAATTGTAGAGTGTAACTGAAAGATCAAGTTGGATTAACAAACAATTTTTTGTGCTAAAATTAACTTGATTCCAAAATATGATGCTATATTACGGAGACACATTCAAAATAAAGCATGCCTTAACATGTATCACTAAAGTCAGAATTTTGTTTATGGGAAAAATTGTGTTGTGTAGATGTAGGGAAAATGAAGGAAAATGGTCAGGGCCCCTCAGATGTTAAGAATCTTGCAGAGCATTTGATGTAAATATGCACGTGCGCC
>NW_007750940.1:0-766 GCF_000696425.1 Galeopterus variegatus | reverse complement strand
ATGCTGCTGTAAGCTGCTGCTGCTGCTACTGCTGCAGACTGAATTCGTGTCATCTGCCAACGGCTCCTGGGATCTTTCCCAATTACCTAGCATGGACCTGCATGTGAGGGGTCTATGACCCAGCCTGACATGTGAGGGGTCTATGACCCAGCCTGGTATGTGAAGGGTCTGAGCCCTAGTCCTAACAATACAATTGGAAAACTTAGTGTAACTAAAATAATGAAACATTTTGGCTTTAGTTATGAAATGCCTAGCTATATGGTTAACATAGCTATTGCCCAACAACTGGCATAGTCGTGTAGCTTTACAGTAGATTTTTTCTAATGCATCAATTTATTTTTATCAGAAACCAAGGTAGTAATAAATTCTATATCAGATAATAATTATCATGGGTGATACAGAAATAGACCTTAGGTAATGTAAGTAAAAGATGAATATACTGGAATTGTATCATTGAGCGACTCACAGAATCAACAAAATCCTGAGAACAAGAATTGGAAAATGGTTAAGAACTAAGAGAGCCTGGGAAGGCTATGCCTTAGGAAGCTTGGCAGAAGTACACCCCAGAGTTTCAGCCTGGTTTGCTTCCACCGCTGATATTCTGTGTTATTCATTGGTGTACTTAGATCATTCACAGTTACAGTGGTTATTAATATAGTTGCATTAATATCTATCATATTTGTAAGTAATTTCTATTCCTTGTAATTGTTCTTTATTTTTAATCTTTTTCTGCCTTCTCTGGTTTTGAGTGAGATTTTATATGACT
>NW_007750939.1:9237-9661 GCF_000696425.1 Galeopterus variegatus | reverse complement strand
AAAGCAGTTGCTGGAGGCCTCGGGTACAGGCTGAACTGTCCGTGTCACCATGAGTGTAAGCAGTTTACTGAGGAGGCTAACGTCACCTGCCTCCTGCCGTACCTGGTGCACGTCCTCTACTGCCTTGTAAACAATTTGGGAAATTGTCAGAGCTTTTTATTTGCCTTCAGCACTAACCACCGTCTCATGTTGGCCAATCCAGACTCACTGTCACATTTGAAAACAACCAGACCAGCCAAAAGTTCAGCCTCACATCCAGTGCCAAACCCCTCCTTGCCCCTGTCCCCCTCGTCCACGCTCCTCTCCGTCACTCTGTGTCAGCGGGTGTCTCCGTGGTGGCTCCATCATGGAGCCCTCCCACCACCACCAACAGATCCCTCCCTGCCAGGCTGCCCACCCCAGCTCCTGGCCATGGTCGCTCAAG
>NW_007750939.1:7989-8900 GCF_000696425.1 Galeopterus variegatus | reverse complement strand
TGCCAACTTGGATGGAGACTGGCCCTGAGCACAGATGCTGTCGGTGGAAACTGTCGCCTGCCGGGCAGGACTGAGAGCTTCTCACTTTCTTGCATTCCTGGGCGACTGAGCCCTTCTGGGGGCTGAGCTGCAGATTAGGATTTAGGAACTGTCACAAAGAGCAGGGCGAGTCTGATTCATGGGTGTGCCCCCACCGCCACCTTTCTCCCTGCACAGGATTGGGTACAAAAAGACACCTCCTATGTTTATGGGAGAAAACAGAATGGAAAGAATTGGCCTCTGGGGTCCCCCTTTCTTCCACCACCACCCTGAAAGTTGCCTTCAAGGAGACTCCCCTGACGTATGGCACACTGACTAGTGGCAGAGATGCCAGGCGGCCAAGAGCTGGAGGGCTGAGCAGGCTCTGAAATCCAGCTGCCAGTTCCCCGGGACAAAGGCCTGTGGCTGAGCTGGGAGCTGCCCCATGTCTCCAGCTACGGCTCCCCTGGAGGAGCCCAGCTCCCGTGCCAGGAGCAGAATCACCATCTGCCCGAGATGCCTACAGACCCCACTCGAGGTTCACGAAGCCCCCATCCACCATGTGCTGTGGACTCACCAGGCACAGTCACGGGACAGAGGAAACATCCAGGGGGCCCACAGGGGAAGCGCCCAGGTCTCATCCTCCTAACTTTTCTGTTTCCCACACCAGGGCCATCGTTGNGCTGAAGCTGGCCATAGTGACTCAGCCCTTGGAAATTACAGGCCTCCGTGGAGACGGTGGGTGCCTGTCGGAGGAGGCAGCCCATGAGGAGACTGGATACGTGTCGCGGAAGGAGAGAGGGACAGAGCAGGCGGCAACAGAGAGCTCTGAGAGTGGGGCGGGGCCTCTGCCCACAGATGACCTGGGTCACACCTTCTGGGAGCCACAGACA
>NW_007750939.1:0-6724 GCF_000696425.1 Galeopterus variegatus | reverse complement strand
TGCCAACTTGGATGGAGACTGGCCCTGAGCACAGATGCTGTCGGTGGAAACTGTCGCCTGCAGGGCAGGACTGAGAGCTTCTCACTTCCTTGCATTCCTGGGCGACTGAGCCCTTCCAGGGGCTGAGCTGCAGATTAGGATTTAGGAACTGTCACAAAGAGCAGGGCGAGTCCGATTCATCGGTGTGCCCCCACCGCCACCTTTCTCCCTGCACAGGATTGGGTACAAAAAGACACCTCCTATGTTTATGGGAGAAAACAGAATGGAAAGAATTGGCCTCTGGGGTCCCCGTTTCTTCCACCCCCAACCCCCTGAAAGTTGCCTTCAAGGAGCCTCCCCTGATGTACGGCGCACTGACTAGTGGCAGAGATGCCAGGCGGCCAGGAGCTGGGGGCTGAGCAGGCTCTGAAATCCAGCTGCCAGTTCCCCGGGACAAAGGCCTGTGGCTGAGCCGGGAGCTGCCCCACGTCTCCAGCTACGGCTCCCCTGGAGGAGCCCAGCCCCCGTGCCAGGAGCAGGATCACCATCTGCCCGAGATGCCTACAGACCCCACTGGAGGTTCACAAAGCCCCCATCCTCCATGTGCTGTGGACTCACCAGGCACAGCCACGGGACAGAGGAAACATCCAGGGGGCCCACGGGGGAAGCGCCCAGGTCTCATCCTCCTAACTTTTCTGTTTCCCACACCAGGGCCATCGTTGCAACCCCCCCAGTCACATCGGGAGCCATCATCTTGTGATGCCAGGTGGGGGTCTGTTTTCCGGAGGTCTCTGCAGGGGCTTCTCCTCCCCGCTTTCTTCCATCCCCTTAGCTGGGGCGTATTTGGCTGCCTTGCCCCAGCCTATGCCTTTCAGTGGTCCAACTGATTCCTACAGGACAAGCCACAGAGGAATAGCCACGGAGGAACGAAGGCAGCTGGGCTCCTCGAGGAATCCACGGTGCCCACTGGTGTGCAGAGATGCTCCTGGCTGTGCAAACCATGCGGGTACAAGAGAGGCCGGCCTCGGAGTCCAGACCAAGTCTTGTGGCTCCAGCCTGAGGCTGTTCCTCCTCTGCTTTTCGCAGAAAAACATCGTCCTGGCCCCAGGTCCTGAGTTCATCACTTTCCTTCAAATACTCAATTGAACATTCAGGGCCTTCCAGTCTGGATGAGACAGCAGAGACTCGCCTCTCCCTGTTCCTCTCTGCTAAGTACAGCTGTAAACCCCGGAAACAATGCAAGAGGCAACCAAAAGAGAATTCCAGACGATGGAAAGAGAACTGGCTAGGGACTCCGAGACTGGGTCAGAGACATCTGACAGCAGGGCATCTGATGGCACCCCCACCTCCACCTGATAGAAGAAGGGGTCCACCCAGGCATGCATTTCCCAACCCCTGAGCTAGCAGCAGAACGCAGCCCAAGCAGGCTCCTTTCTCTCCTGGATTGAGTGGGAATCCCACCAAAACGCCAAGCCAGTCAGGCAGAACCAGCAAGGGGATGCACCCAGGAGCCCTCTGACACTAACTGGCCAGGGTAACACTGTCCTCTTCACTGGGCCTGAAACTCCACTTCCCCACCCAAAGGGACTGCACAGCAGGGAGACAGGGAGACACTGATGGCCAGGGGTGATCCCACCACTGCAAGCAACTGGCCCAGGAAGGGAGCAGGAGAAGCCATTCCCCCACCCAGAGGTGCCCATCACCATCCCTGCTGTCATCTGGAACAGCCCTGGAGGGAGGAAGCAGGTCGCTGTCACACGAAGCCAGGGAGTTTAGCAAAGGGCCTAAGGGCCAGAGTTGGTCACCCAGGCTGCTGGCCTCAGTCCTCACAGGGCAACAGTGATTGGTCCTTCCTCTTGGGGCCACTAAAATGTCACCCTGTGGAAAGGACCCGCTTCCAGGCCCAGGCATGGGGACACACTAGAGGCAGGGGGAGACTCGGAGTTTGGGGACTCTGGCTCAGCCCCCAGGACCTTCAGGGCCAGACCGGTGAGCAGGAGCACGGTTCCAGCAGGTGGCGCTGTCGCCTCTGGAACGAAACCGGTCTCTCCACGGGCGGGTGCGCTCGGGACTGAGGGTGGGAAGGGCAGGGGCAGGAGCAGGAGGGGGCGACACGGGCCACCTGAGCCTTGGGGCCCCTCCCTCTGCCACCAGCGGCCCCAGACATCCGCCTTGGCCGTACAGCAGATCTTGGGATGCCAGGTGGGGGTCTGTTTTCCGGGGGTCTCGGCAGGGGCTTCTCCCATATGCACTACACACATACACACATAAACACGTATGCACACACATGCACTACACACATATGTGCACACACAAATACACATGTAATACACACACGCACACACATATGCACATATATACATATGCACTACACACATACACACATAAACACGTATGCACACACATGCACTACACACATATGTGCACACACACAAATACACATGTAATACACACACGTACACACATATGCACATATATACATATGCACTACACACATACACACATAAACACGTATGCACACACATGCACACATAAACACGTATGCACCAGACACATGCACACATAAACACATATGCACACGCACACTACACACATATGTGCACACACAAATACACATGTAATACACACACGTACACACATATGCACATATATACATATGCACTACACACATACACACATAAACACGTATGCACACACATGCACTACACACATATGTGCACACACACAAATACACATGTAATACACACGCGTACACACATATGCACATATATACATATGCACTACACACATACACACGTACACACAATATACACACACATGTGCATTACATGCATAATATACACATACACGTATGCATATGCACACACACACACACACACTCATACATGCCACACACCCAAAGGCTGGCCTTGGCGCAGGGAAGCCTGGGGCTCCTGCCTGGGGCTCACTCACGGGAGGAGGAGCAAGGTGTCTGAGTGTCCAGGTGGGCTGGTCTTGCTCCCACGGGGCCAACATGGAGGTGGAGGCCACACTTCTGAGAGGACTAAGACCTGGGCTGTCACACCAAAGAAGGGCTGGGACATGGGGCATGGCAGGCCCACACACAGAGAGGAACTTAGAACAGAGTCAGATGACCCCTTTGAGTTCCCCCTGTCTCCTGGGGGGCTGCAGTCTTTGGCCTCTGCTGACAGGGAGCAATGGGCAGACCCAGCTCAGAACAGGGGCCGCCCATGGAGGCCCTGCCCCTGACAGGGTCATCCCTGACACCCCAGCCCCACAGCTCCTGGCTGCAGTGGCTTCATTCCACTCTGCCCTGCCTGGGCCTGGCCCTCTGTTCCCTTTGCTCCCTGGTTCCCCAACTCAGCACGCAGCACCTTCTGTAGTACCCAATATAGGGGGTGGGGAGATGCCAGTCCTGCCTCAGCCATCTGCTGTCCCCTGTCCAGCATGGAGCCTGGCTTGGGGTCAGTGCACTGTGAAGCCCAGCATCTGGAGGACAGCAGCAGGAGTGTGTCACTCACCAAGGCAGCCCAAAGCTCTCCTTCCACAGCCCGGCCTGCACTGTCTCTGGGCTCCTCAGATGATGTTAGTCCCACCGCACGGGAGGTCCCTGCTGTCATGGGCTCAAGTCTGGTGGGGAAGAACACCTCGGTCACTTCAGAGGGGAATTCAGGGATTCCTGGGTGGCCAGTGCCCTTTAGAACAGGTGATCAGAGAAGACACTGCCATGCCACGCCTGGGGGAGAATACTGCAGGCAGAGAAATGGCAGGTGCAAAGGCCCTGGGGCAGGGACCAGCCTGACTTGCCCCTGAGGGAAGGGAGGCAGGGAGAGGGGTTGCAGGGATGTGGATCCGATGGGCGGGCTGGGCAGTAAGCACTCTTCTCCTCATCTTGCAGGTGAGAGGCACGAGCTTCTGGGAAATTAATCTCCCCAAGGCCTCACAGCTAGGAAACCTCTACTGGGGATGGCCAGGCTTGATGCCTTGCTCTCTTCCCTGCGATGTGCTGGGCTCACAGCTGCCCCGTCCCCATTCACCCTGAACTTTGCCAAGATTAACCGTGACACTGCTCCATTGCACAAACTCCCTGCCCGCCCGAGGCCTCCGAGTCTGGCTGGGCCCTCCACATTTCCTTCCCAAAGCTCTGACTGCGTCCTCTCTCCTTTCCTCCAGACTCCCTCCTCTCTCCCCGCCCACTCCCCATCCTGCTTCGGTTCTTGTCCCTGTGACTCTGAGTCCCCGCCCTGCACAGTCCACCCTCCATGCCTCACTGCTCCAATCAGGTCAAAACTCTAGTAGGTCAAAAAGGTTTGGAAGTAGATTCTTAAGGAGCCACGTTTATAGGATATCATGTTGTTCTGAAGTTTGGAACCAAGACTATAAACACATCTGGGGACCTTCTTCCATTAAGAAAATGCTTCAAGGGCTGCGAGTTAGCTCAGTTGGTTAGAGGGCGGCCTTATTACACCAAGGTCCCAGGTTCGGATCCCTGAACCAGCCAGCCGCCAAAAAAAAGAAAGAAAGAAAATACTTCAAGGAATATATATCATGAAGTGGGGTGTCTGCCCAGAACCCAGCTGAGGCTCAGATCCTGGCTTGAGGAGTGGGAGGAAGGGTTGTCGAAGCCCAGATGTGTTGCCATGGATTGATCTGGGGTGGGGGTGGGTCTCACAGGAGGGAGGGGACAAGCACACAGAGGAGAAGCAGGCGTGAGGAAGGAGAGGATGACCGCTGCAGAGCGGTGCCGAAGGCTCAGGTGACCCAGCGGCTTGTCAGGAAAAGTGTGGGACTCGGGCACAAACAGTTCTGCTTTTCTTAGGTTATAAAGTGCAGCCTGGTGTTGGGGGCAGGGATCTCCCATTTCCCCGTGGCACACCGAGCAGCTCTGACCCAGCGGGGTTCAGGGGAGCTGTGCCGTCGGGCCCTCCGGGGCTCTGTGCGTGTGGTTCCTGTGAGACTCAGCCATGAAGGTGGCGGGGGTGGCCTCCTTCTTTGCCTTTGGATGTCGGAGGTGGAGCTGGAACAGAGTCCACCTGCACACCTGTTGTCAACACATGTGAATGAGTCACCCCTGGGGACACCAAGAATTATGGGGGGTGGGGGAATCTCTGGGGAAGGAGGGTAGGCCTGGTGTGCAGCAGGTAGAGAACCAGCATTCCACCCCAGGCACGGTCCCCAGGGTGTGGCAGCCAGCACCCCCGGCCAGATATCTCAGGTCTGGGAAGAGAAACGTTAGGTGCGAGGCAGCCAGACTCCAGGTGTAGGAAGGAGGTAGGCTGAGGAATCAGTGGGAATCGTGTCAGTGCTCTGCAGACACTGAGCTCCTCTGTGCTCAGACTTTGGTCTCTAAAATTATTCTCTACTATGAGAAGCCAGGGCTCCTTGGAGAAATGACCAGTTCCAGGTCTCAGGGCAAGGGACGTTTTATAGCGCCAGAAAGCAAGGAAGCTATCAAAGATGAATAGGGTCATATCAGGATGACACAGGAACCAGCTCGAAGGGGGTCCCCTGGCCAAAGCTGTGACAATTTGAGCATCAAAAAGAATGACTGGAACATGTTGGATGTATAAAAAGTCATGAGTTCATTATGATAATAATAATAAAGCAAAGACAAAACAAATAAATAAAACCTTATTTGCCCTTTTTCGAGATTATCTGAAAATAGGATAAAAGGGGAACAAATTAAGATTATGATAATAATAATAAAGCAAAGACAAAACAAATAAATAAAACCTTATTTGCCCTTTTTTGAGATTATCTGAAAATAGGATAAAAGGGGAACAAATTAAGTACCAGTGCTGCCATTAGAATAGGAACAGTATTTAAGGACAGCAAAATGGCCCAGTTGATGAGAAAAGCTNAGGCAATAGAAACTGGCAAGGCTGCAGCAGCTCTAAACTCCTGCACTGACCACCTCACCTGCGGGCCACCTGTGGAGCTCTGCTTCAACAATCCGAGGACACGCCTTCATGGACATACAGGACGTTGACAACCACTGACCCTGAGAAGACAATTGAGTCATGACCAAATTGCAAGATTCAAGGTGAGGGGACCCAGAGCATGAAGCTAGAGGTCAGAATGANGCTCGAGCCACATGTCCATCCTAGGACGCACGGTCTGGCATCGTGTAAATATGGGAGAGACACAGGATTGGACATGGTATGTGTGTGTGTGTGCGTGTGTATGTGTGTAAACACGGAGGGGGTTCTGCAAGGCCGAGTCAGCAAGGGTCCTCAGGTTCCCTGGGGAATTGAACCTGGAGTGCTTTTTATTAGGCCTCATGGCTGGCTTGACATCAGCACCGCCAGGTTGAGCAACTTTCCCTCCTCTCCCGTCCCCTTTCCCTCTTCTGCTCCGGGACTGAGCTCCNATATAATACACATACACACGTACACACATATGCACATATATACATATACATATATATATGTGTATATATATATATATACATATGCACTACACACATACACACATAAACAGGAGAGTGCGGCGCTGGGAGCGCAGCAGCGCTCCCGCCGCGGGTTCGGATCCTATATAGGGATGACCAGCGTGCTCACTGGCTGAGTGCAGTGCAGCCGGTCACAAAAAGGACAAAAAAATAAAATAAAATAAAATAAAATAGCTTTCAAATAAAGACTGAACCACAAAAAGAGATTGATAATACTGATTATATTTATATTATCAATAGGGATTGATAAATATATTATTAAAGATAGAACAACAAAAAGAGATTGATAATCTTCCA